>NC_137031.1:8088011-8220511 GCF_032717465.1 Coenobita brevimanus
TCTAAGTCAGCCCCCTGATAAAATGAAAATACACCGGGCAATGCTCAGTTAATGCAAGATAAATTATTACAGATACAAAATATTATCAAAAATGACTGACAAAAAGAACCTTTACATAAATCACAAAAAACCTCACTAGGCCTAAGAACTAACCCTATGCTACACAGCACAAGAAAAAATGCAACAACAGTTATACTCAAATTACACAGCTGCTAGATGGTTGAAGACTTCCTGAGCACTCACAACAATAACTGTAACAGGAGATGAGATGTGAACAAAATGAGGAGCAGATCTAAGTGGCAATGACGCAAAGACTGAGCTCATTATATAGGGGCCAGCAGAGCTTGATACAACTTGTAAGAAGGACGCGCAAAATGAAGCCATACAGAGCAAGAGTTGACAATCCCGGGCTCTGAACAACAGAAAGGACGACTTACTCTACTATAACGGTAGAAGGAGGGGACTGAGGCAGAACACGCTCGTGATCAAAAATGCAGGCAGCACACTCAATGCTAGAATTACACAAAGGATGATGAAATCATAGGCTATGTAACAATATATATATATATATATATATATATATATATATATATATATATATATATATATCATACTGTTATTTTTTTATGCGAGGAAGAAGGAACCAAAGGCCATGAGCCCGCAGTAACAGTTCCCTCCAAGAGAAAAACAAAATACAATAGAGAGCCAAATTCAAGATCCGATCATTTTGAGATGCCTGGACACACTGCAAGCCTGAAAGACTGGAGATCATAGGCAGCAGGAAATACAGACAGAGGGAGACAGTTCAAGAGCTGACCTATTGCATAAATGAAAGATCGGGAGTAACAGTTAACTCTTGCATTAGTTGGACAAAAAAGGGATGAGAGTTTGCTACCAGACTATGCCACGCGCCCGTCATAGAGGTGGAGGAATGCAAGCAGACAGTTCAGAGGAGCTGTGACCATTAAAGTAGCGATAGAAAAGAGATAAAGATGCAACAGTGCGGCGAAGAGACAGAGGTTGAAGGGAGTCAGTAAGAGGATAGAGAGCAATGAGACGAAAAGCCTTTGATTCCACCCTATTGAGAAGAGCTGTATGTGGTGAGCCTCCCCACACATGAGAGTTGTACTCCACACAGGGGCGGATAAAACCCTGTATAGAGTCAACAATTGTGCAGGGGTAAAGAAAGAGCGGACTCGGCTTAGCACACCCAATCTCTTTGAAGCAGATTTTACAAGAGATGTAATATGATCTTTCCAAGATAAGCCCCCGAGTAAATGAAACCCCAAGCATGTTCAAGGATGATGCAGGATTAAGCTGAATATTAGTTAAACATTAGTGGGTGCATACCTGTGGAAGATTTTGTCGGGTTGATAGGTGTAAGAACTGAGTCTTAGATGCATTAAAAACAACCATATTATTTTTACCCCAGTCAGAGATACAAGCCAAGTCAGACATTAGGTGTGCCATAGCCTCATCCCTTGTTTGTTCAAGTAACTGTTGAGATGTAAGGCGGAGCAGGGAACAGAATGGAAAGGTGAAGGGTGGAAGTCATCAGCGTATGAGTGGATAGGGTTAGATGTATTACTTAGAATATCATTGATGAATAAAAGGAAGAGAGTTGATGTGATAGGACAGAGCCCTGAGGAACACCATTGTTAATAGATCTAGGAGAAGAACGATGGCCGTCTACAACAGCGGCTATAGAACGAATAGACCAGAAAGGAAGCTAGTGATGAAGGCACAGATAGAAGGATAGGAAACCGTGGGAGGGCAGTTTGGAACAGAAAGATTTATGCCATACTCGATCGAAAGCCTTTGAGATTTCAAGTGGAATGGCAAAGCTTTCGCCAAAGTCCTGAAAGGAGGATGACCAGGAGTCTGAAAGGTAGGAGAGAAGATCAAACAGTGGAGCTGCCCCCTGACGGAACCCGTACTGACGATCGGAAAGAAGGTTGTGATAAGAAAGATGCCTTAAAATTTTTCTATTGAGAATTGACTCGAAAACTTTGGAAATGCAGGACGTTAAAGCAATTGGACGATAGTTGGAGGGGTTGGAGTAGCCTCACCCTTCTTTGGGACTGGTTGAATGAGAGCAAACTTCCAGCAAGAAGGAAAGGTACAAGTTGACAGACAAAGGCGAAAGAGTTTGCCTAGGCAGGGTGTATGCACAGAAGCACAGTTCTTGAGAACAACAGGAGGGACCCCATCAGGCCCATATGCCTTGTTAGTACTGAGGCCAGTGATGGCAGAAAATACATCAACTGAAGAAATTTTAATGTCAGCTATGAGGAAGTCAGAGGGGGAAAATGATGGAGGAACAGCACCGGAATCGTCTAAGAAGGTGGAATTCGAGGAGAAAGTTCAGAATGAAGAGATCTGCTTTATCAGTAGAAGAAATAGCTACAGAACCATCAGAGTAGAAAAGAGGAGGGAAGGATGATGAGGTAAAGTTGTTAGAAAGATTTTTGGCAAGGTGCCAGAAGGAGCGGGGAAGAATTTGACAGGAGAGTTGAGAGCATTTAGTGTGGATGAAATTATTCTTAATAGAGCGAAGAACAGACTTTGCACGATTCCGGGCAGAAACGTAAAGATGATGTGATTCAGGGGTGACAGTTGGCTCCGGCACCTTTGTGTAGGCCCTCTCCTTCTTGCGGACAACATTAGAAACAAGCGTGATTAAACCAAGGCTTTCTTGCGTTAGTCAAAGGATATGGGAAAGGAATGGCATGCTTCCATGTCCGAAAGAATAACCTCCGTAATGCGCAAGGGTACACCCAGATGGCTCCCATTATGGAAGCAATAATCATTCCAGGGAAAATCAAAGAAGTTTTGCCTGAGGGCCTCCCAGTCCGCAGCTCCAAAATGCCACAGACGACGTTTCCCTGGAGGGTCCACAGGCCGTACTGGAGTGATAGGAGAGGTTAAGGTAATAAGGTTATGATCGGAGGAGCCCAACAGAGAGAAAAGATTATCAGCGTAAGCAGTTGTAGTGATTAGTTGGGTAGAGGAAGTAGGCCGTTATATGTTGGAGCTCTCTCCAAGGCGGTCAGGGATACGGGCAGGGTGCTGTACAAGCTGCTCTAGGGTCATTGAAGGATAGAAAAGATGTAGGCTTGTTCACCAGGTGGATCCGTGAAAGGAGAGGAGAGCCAAAGGTGGTGGTGGAACATTGAAATCTCCTAGAATGGAGATTTCAGAGAAAGGAGGTTGATATAATGTGTTCCATCGTAGAAGTAAGATAGTCGAAGAATTTTTGTAGTCAGTAGAATTAGAGGATAAGTAAACAGCACAGATATACTCAGTCAGAGAATGACAGGAAAGCCGAAGTCAGAGTGTAGAGAATTCAGAAGAATCGAGTTCAGGAACACAAGAGCAAGATAAGTCATTGTGTATACATACACAACAGCCACCTTTGGCTTTGAAAAGAGTATAGAGAAAGTAGGAGGATGCAGAAAAAGGTTTGCTGTCAGGTGGCTCAGACAGCTGAGTCTCAGTTAGAAAAAGACGGTGAGGTTTAGAGGAGGAGAGGTAGTGCTCAACAGGGAGCGAAAGTTAGATGAAATGCCATGAATGCTGCAGAAATGAAGAAGAAGAGAGTCAGACAGTGGTTCCAGGCACCCTTGAGTCGTCACTGGGGAGAGGGGCGGATGGTGGGGGCATTTATGGTCCCCCCCTGGGGACTCCTGAGGCCTGGTGAAGAGACGCCATGTTTTTTTTTTTAATTTTGAATAGGAAGTGAAGTGTGTACTGTGCATGTAGTTTGGTGTAGATAGTTAGAGAAATTTGTACTGGAGAGCATGCTGGCTCACTCTCTGTGTAACTGAGACACTGAAAAAGTTCAGCAAAGGGGGCTGGTCATCCAAGTCCTGAGGGCTGATGAAACGGGAGCTCCAGCACTCCCTGTCATCAGCTTTCCATCCACTTCCGGAGTACTGCCCTGCTCGACTGGTGCTACAGTCTACTCCTCTGAGTAGCTGTAGCCGTGTGCGTGTGTGTGTATTTTGGGCAGCCGGAACTACACATTCAAATCGCAAACAAATTGGCACAGAAATGGTGTAAATTTCGCTGATGTGAAAACACTTGGTCCCATCACGATTGAAAAATTTTTACTGTATTTAATGAGCGATCACATTTTGACCAAAAAAACGTCGCTCCCAAGTGCCCGGCATGAGATCTTGGTAGAATTTTTTGCCCACAGGTAGAACTACAGTAAAGTATTTCGGACTTGCAACTGGACAACTTGGGTTCCATTCCCGAAGCTGGAAATAACACGATCAATTGGCTAGCTGGAAAAAATCCAAGTGACAACATTACACTAGAACAGCACATAAAAGCGAGAGTTCTTCTGCAGGAGCATATATATCATCATCATCAGCCGTTTGAGTATCCACTGCAGGACTGGCCTTCTTATCCTAACCGAAGTGGGGACAGCTGAGTTGACTCTATCTCTACCAAGTGGCTTAGGTTGTCTGGTAGAGATTGTGTGTAGGGACAGAAGTGCTTGCAATGTGTAATTGAAGTGCTGGAGTGGTCTTGGATGTGGGTGTGTAGTTCTGTGAACCAGAGCAATCGGCTCAAGCAAGCCGACTGGGTGCAAGCATACTTTTTATAGTATGCGACACTGGTTCAACCACAGCACCCATGATGTCCACCAAGCAGTAAATGGCCAGGAGAACGCTCCCAAAGATTTTTACCCTGGCCGGACGCTGAACCCCGGCTCTCCAGTGTACGAAAACGCACACTTTACCACAGAGGCTCCTTTGTATATATATATATATATATATATATATATATATCGTTTCGCGCAATAAAGAGGTGTCGGATTCGTATATTACCTGCAGTGCTACTAATACTTCCATCTCCAAAATTATTGAAATTCTCGGCGTCTCACTTAACAATGCCCTTAGTTGGACCTCTCAAGTTAGATCACCTGCTAAAACCGCCTCAGAGAAACTTGGATTAATGTACAGAGTCAGTAACTTCTTCACTGACGAGCAGTTAGCTGTAATTTATAAGAGTCATGTGCGCTCTCATTGGAATATTGCTCTATCCTCGTGGAATGGATGCGGAGAGGTTACGTTAAAACAATTAAACAGAATTCAGAACAAAAGCTGTTAGAATTATTAACAACCATGCATTGGTGCAAATGAACCATCACTTTCCCCGCAGGTAAGAAGGAATAAGCCTCCCTTGCATTATTTTGCTATATATTTTGTGGGCAAATGCTCAACGAAAGCTAAAGTCAATGGTGCCACCTCTACATGCCTTCCCTTGTGCTATACAGGCATTCAGAAGTACTCATGACTGGAATGGCACTCAGCCATATTGCAGAACTTCTGCTCATCAGAATCTCTGCATTCCCCGAACTACATCTGTCTGGAACTCGCTTCCCCGGAGTTGTTTCCCCCCAAACTTCAACCTACAGTTGTTCAAGTTCAACTGTTACAGATATCTTATGAAGAGATGACACCAGTAATCTGATGTATGGATTATTTTTTTTTATTAATTTTTTTTTCCTTCCTATGTTATGTTATTTAATAAAAAAAAAAAAAAAAGTAAATCTACTCCCTACAAAGCAGGATCTCGTGAAATTATTGCACCTGGTCCCGTGTTTAATAAATGGTTCTCATAAAGATACCTTTAAGCTTCCTTATGAGTAATGTTTCCGTCACATCGGGTTTTATGTGTGGAGGATAATGTACACGGAATTATTCATAAATGTTTATTCGTTAGTAAAGCTTTCGGACCGTGAAGTTCAACAGTATTAACTTTAATAGTTAGTCCACAGATTTTCTCACTTCTTCCTCACAATCTCTTTTTTTTTGTGTGTGTGTGTGTGTGTGTGTGTGTGTGTGTGTGTGTGTGTGTGTGTGTGTGTGTGTGTGTGTGTGTGTGTGTGTGTGTGTGTGTGTGTGTGTTCAACTACAAATAAAAACAGTGGAATAGGTCTATATGAAATTAGTGTGCCAGGACATCGATTTTAAATAATTCTTGTCGTCTGTAACACGAAGCTCTTTATTCTTTCTGTTTTTTTTATGGCCATTTCTGATGTTTACATATAAGTACATATCGTTGCTACTGTCAACCGTTCACTCATTAAGTCTTTATACTTTATTATTGCTACCGCCACATAGTTATACTCAGCTTAGGAGTGATCTCTTATTTTATGTTAATCTTTTGTCACTACCAAGCAAATAGATCTAGCTTAGGGAGAGATTTCTAGGAGTAAGGGAATTAAGAAAGAACCTTAATTTATTCATTTAAATTTGTAATGCAGTTTCCAGAATATGTTCTGGCCACCCACAAACAATTTTATAATCAGAGTAGTGGGAATTTCTGTTTGTAATGACGTGAAACAGTTAAATATCAATCTGTAGTGTCGGTAAATGTCCAATTATGTCATAAGCCTACCTCATCCCAGAGTCACTTTTCATTCACCTGATGTACCCAACCCCTCCCCTTCCTCGTCTCTGTTGACATTTGTTCCCTCACATTTCCATACTAGATTGGCTAACTGTTCCCCCACACCAGCATGGCTTATATTAATTGTTTAATATACCTCCATAACTTAATAACCTTCATCATATCAGGTCTACATGTATGTTGAATATTAGAGTCTAAAACACCTGTGTATGTGTGTGTGTGTGTGTGTGTGTGTGTTTGTGTGTGTGTCTTAAAACAGTGAGACGTCAGATGCACTGTTCTGTGATATCTTTGTACATGGTTAATATAATGTAACCATAAATATCATAATCATTAAACTGTAATCTTGCATAACTATTATGTGTTTGAATTGAATCTTATGAAGTTTCGTTCCATTTTTATAACTGTCTATCTATCTATTGCCAGACGCCGTCCTGCTGTTTGGGGTGGTTGTCACAAACAAATCGCCTCCAAGTCGCCCTGTCCCCCCCATTTCACTGCTGCCCTGCTCCCAACTCACACTTCTCTCTCATATACCTCTCCACCCCATCCCTCCATCTCATTCTCGGCCTCCCCTCCCTCTTCCCCCCTCCACCTCACTCACATACACTCCCTTTCGTCAGTCTTTCACCCCTCCATCCTCTCCACATGGCTAAACCCACCTCAGTGTGTTCCTCATAACGCTTCCTATCACATCCACATCAACACCACAAACGCTCCTTTATATCCTCATTCGTCAGGCTGTCTCTCCATGTGACTCCACAGGCTCCTCTTAAATAACTTCATTTCCACTGCTCTCACTCTTGACTTGTGTCCTTCCAACAACGTCCAAGCTTCACTTCCGTACGTTAGAGTTGGTATCACAATACTGTCATGTAGCAACTTTTTCACTTCCATGCTCATCTACATGTTTTTTATCACTGCTTTCAAAGAACCAGCAACCTTTCTTCCCTGCTGTACCCTTTCAAGCACTTCACCCTCCAAACCTCCATCCATACTCATCACACTACCCAAGTACTTAAACGTACTCACATTTTCCAATTCCTCACCATCCAACCTCGCTGTACATTCACTAACTTCACCTCTCTCAAAGACCATCACTTTACTCTTCCCTACATTCACTCCTTTTAGATTCTGTTTCTTACACACTCCCTCAAACTCATCCACCAAGCCTTGCAGCTCCCCTTCGTCTTCACTCAACAACACAGTATCATCTGCAAACAACAGTACAGGGAGTTTCCAAACACTATCCTCTCTCACCAGGGCCACTCCAACATCCACTACCGTACCTTGTACCTCTTTTATAACCCCATCCACGTACAGTACAGATTGAACAACCATGGAGACATGACACATCCCTGTTTCAAACCAACTTTCAAAGAGAAAAATTCACTTAGTTCACCATCCACACGCACTGCAGCCTTCGTGACCATCGCATATACTCTTCACAGCATTCAACAACTTCCCATCTACTCCATATATTCTTAACACTTTCCACAATCCTTGTCTATCCACCCTGTCATATGCTTTCTCCAAATCCATGAAAGCCGCATACAACTTCTTTCCCTTCTCTAGAAACCTTTACACTACAGATCTAAGAAAGAATATCTGATATACACAACCTCTTCCCTTCCTAAAGCCTCCCTGTTCTTCTCCAACTAATTTCTCTGTTCTTTTTCTCTTCTAATCCCTATCAATAAGTATCCTACCATACACTTTTCCTATTATACTAATAACACATTAATGCCCCTATGATTACCACATTACTTCTTTTTTCCCTTTTCCTTTGTACAAGGGAATAATTATATCTGACTTCTAATCCTCCGGGACTCTACCTTCCTCCCAGGCCAATCTGCACATCTTCCACATCCATTCTACTACTGTCTCTCCCCCATGCTTCAGCATTTCACCACACACTCCATCAATTCCTGGGGCTTTCCTAGATTTGGCTTTCTTCATTGCTTCCACAACTTCTATCCTACTGATTTCTTCCGTCTTCTTCTCACTTCCCTCCTTCTCCCAGCCAGTCCCCAGCCACTTATACTCGCATTACTTCCATCCTCCACGTTCAACAATTCCTTAAAGTGTTCTCTCCATCTGCTCACTTTTTCTCTCTTCTCCACTAGTAATCCACCATTTTTATCTTTCACTCCCCCTGCTAACTCTACTTCCACCCTGTCTTACTCTCTTTTTCACCTCTCTCTAGAACATTTTCTTACAGTCCCTCCACTTTACACTCAAATTCCTTCCCCAAATTCCTCATCCACTCTCTTTCTTACCCTCTGTTACTAATCTTTTCACCTCTCTCTTTCTTTCTACATATAACTCTCTCTTCCGCCTCTCAACTTCTTCCACGCCCCTATTTCTCATCCATTCATTGTATGCTTTCTTCTTCTTGTGCCACAGCCTGTTTCACCTCTTCAGTCCACCACGCTGTCTTTTGTAACTCTCTCCGTCTTCTCTTCCTTCCACACACCACATCACATGCTGCAAATATTTCTTCTGTAAATATCCTACACACACCCTTCCACATCTCCCATCTCCTCCAATTCATATTTGCCCAATCGTTCCTCCACTTCTCTCTTATACTCTGCCTTTTTCTCATCCTCTTGTAACCTTTCCACTCTCCTTGCAACTAGCCTCCTTCCTCTCGTCTTTCCCTTATTCTATTCCTCTATCTTACTTGAATTTTAATTCTGGCCACCACCAATTAGTGGTCAGAAAGTCCACTCCCTCAACCTCTATAAACTCATGCATCCATTACACATCTTCGCATCCTTTCATCTACACACACATAATCAATCATTGCCTTTCCTTTCATTCAGTTCACCACCCACCCTTCTCATCACTCACCATGTATACCTGTGGATCATTTTATGCCTTAAAGAGGCTGGCTATCACTAATCCCCCTCCCATCACAAATAACCAGTAACTACACTCCCATTCTCATCTATCTCAGCAGGTACACCCCACTCACCAACTATTCCATCCACCTTCACATTCCCCAACTTTACCATTCATATCACCTTAATCAAAAACACTCCCTCATTCCTTCCAAACTTTTCCATGCACACTTCTACATTTGTCCAGAACTCTTCTCTCACTCTTCTAGCATCGATCTTGCGTTGGCGCATTCACACACACAATCGCCCACATTTATATTCCAACTTTCAACTTTACCTCACACAATCCTTGACCCAACTGAACTACTTCAGAACATATATACAAATAAACTAATTTAAATAGAAATAAATTATCCATTATGTTTGATACCCAAAGCAGTTAACATAGATATAAATCTAGTTCCTCGTGTAAGTGTATTTTATATCAGCGTGAATATCAAAAATTTACTATAGTTTTAAGTCTGAAGACTATATAATTCTTTTTGAAGTCCATGAAATATTCAATCGATTCGATTGTTTTATATATATATATATATATATATATATATATATATATATATATATATATATATATATATATATATATATATATATATATATAATTCATACTTTTATATACTACTATATTTTTATGTAATCATACCTGCAACCATACTTTATAGCCATACCCTTTATACTATAACCATAATACCTTGATAATTTCTTGAACTTACAAACTAGAACTAGTAGTGTATATGTAGGCTATAACGGTATATGTATCAAGCAGTGTGTGAGTGCCTACGTGACAGTTAGTGTACATATTAGCAGATTTCAAAGAATGCTACATTGTCTGCAGCCAGCCCCCCTTCACTGATGCGGACAGTTGGAGGGCTGGCATAGAACGGAAAGGACCTGTACTTGTTTTCTTCAAATAAACTCACCTGGAAACTACATCAAGACCTTTGGATTACTCCTAACTGGGTGTCAGAAGGTTGATAATGTACTGTGTGTGTGTGTGTGTGTGTGTGTATGTGTGTGTGTGTGTGTGTGTGTGTATAGCAGGGTGTCCCTGGAGTTATGGTGTCAAAAACTTCGAGAAACGACATATGAGGTGGAATTCTAAGCCGTATCGTTATATGAACATGCGTCCAAATTTCCATCTTTACGGAGTTGCACTTCACTGATGACCTTATGGGCGAAAATGGTCTCTAGTAATTCGCCCATAAGGTCATCAGTAACTGTAGCTCCGTAATGGTTGGGACGTGAATATTACGTTCATACAGCATACTTTTCCTTAGAATCTCCTTCTCTATCATTTCCCAAAGCTTTGACTCTAACTCCTGGACACCTTGTATATATATATATATATATATATATATATATATATATATATATCTATACCACGAGGTGCTACCTAAAAGTTTCAGTAATTTGAATAATGTTGGAAAATAAGTTAACATACTTCCTAGTTCTCACTGTCAGTCTTTGAATTATATATATATATATATATACATATACATATATATATATATATATATATATATATATATATATATATATATATTGTAACCACCTACACTCTGTGAAGGGGAAATGTGTAATGAAACACGCCCAGCTGGAATCAGACTATTTATTCGGTCATACCTGGAATTGTAATTTTACTATCTCAGTATGCTAGAAATAAGATCACTCGTCATTGTTATAACACTTATCATACACATAATTACAGGCTCAACAAAGTTTACTTCGTATACACATATCGCTTAATTCTCGTCCTTACTTTCTTACATTTATAATTGAATTATCGTCGTGACATCAACCACATGCAGATCAATGGGCATTCTTAAAAGTAAGAAAGGGCAACTCACTTGTATGGTCCAGTTTACATCTTACTGTATCAGTGTGTGGGTAGGGGTGTGAAGTACACAACACTAATCCCTCAGGGGGTAATATTCTCACAACAATAAGATCTTCATGTTGGATAGATTAGAGTTTTACATCATTGAACTCCCCCTTTTGGAGTTTCCGTTCAGTAAATCCAGGGATCGACGTCACCTCGTCCCTCACTCATCCCTGACTACCCACACACTGCCCCCACACTCGCCCATAAAGCGTCTATTCGTAGGCCTGATGTTCACATCATAGGCTAATGGATGTTTATGCTTACGCGACCGTATATACATATAAACACCGTGCACAGCATCCCTGTGCCTCTCTCTCTCTCTCTCTCTCTCTCTCTCTCTCTCTCTCTCTCTCTCCCTCTCTTTCTCTCTTTAAATGCATTAGATGCGGCAGACCTCCCCGTTGGTCGTTGTTACGACTGGTACTTCATATACACTTTCACTCGTAGCTCCCTTTTCCTTGGTTCTCCTCCTCACACACACTCTGTCTGCTTCCTCCAGGATAAAGGTTTTAAGCCATTTAATGCCGGGATAATGTCTTAATGTTTGTTGTGAGCAAAAGTTTCTGTCCTCATACTGTATAAGTGCCCTTTTCAGGCAACCGATGCAACAAAGCACGTCCATCTAACGAATGGTGTCCAACTCCTGCAACCTGTAAGGGGTTTCCAGACTCAAAATACAAGACCCCAACCTGTTTTAAGAATTTTCTAAGGACACCCTCATCCCCACCTTTGATCATGTAGCCTTTCAAGTATTCTCTTCCACAATCTCTCGGACGTACTGATGTCTATCTCTGTATCTGTCCTCCAATATGGCCATTGCCTTCTCATAACCCTCTCTTAATCAAAGAAGTTGCATGTTTGTAGCGTGTTCCTGACAGGCACTACACATGCTTGCATGAGCATCTGCAACTTATATTCCTCTGGGACTGCGGTCCTCCCTCATGTGTTGTTCGAACGTACTGACACCAACTCCCAACACCCTCTGGCTATGCCCCTCGAAGGTTGGTAGTTAGTTCTGTGTGAACCTCATGGCTGCAATCCACCCTTCAAGCTCAGTTGGTCACCACATGCCCACAGGGGCAGCGTATGTCAGTTTCAGATTCCCTGACCTCAAGCACCCTGGCCCCTGTCCACCAACTGCTTTGACACCTGCCAGCTAAAGAGTTGCAGGTCTCTTGCATCTGTTCCTGCTCCCCCGCTGGGTTCCCCTAGTCTCCCACATTTGCTTGTCTCCCGTGCCATCACTATATCTTGGCCTCTTTTGCTGATCCTTCGTGTACTGCTATAGTCTCTGGCTGCACCTGTGGCATTCAGGCTCATCTCTGTTCCCTCCCTTTCATCTCTCATCTGTTCTCCAACTGTGGCTGGCACACCATGGATCAGACTCTGTTCTGTTCTTGGGTGAGTGGTTGTGAGTCGGGCAGGAGGACTCTCATGCACACATTTTCACGTGCCTTAGCCAGTTCTGCTTTCAACTGCCGGCCACTTCCCTAAGCATTCTTGCAGCCCAGATTCGGTCTCTCTCCTGCTCTCTTTCTTCCATTATTGTCCCCACGCTCTCCGTCTCATACTCCCTTCTCCTCCGTTGTTTCCCTGGCCTCCTCGACTATCCTCCTTGAGCTGCTGTGGCTTGATTACTGCTCTGTCTGCCATGTTCCACACGTTCCTTTCCTTTCGGGGTTGTCCATGCCGATATGTTCAGCCTCTGGTATGTTCCGCCCGGTATGTTAGGGGTTGGGTTCTGGTCTGGGTATGTTAGGCTGCCTGCCCAGTATGTTAGGTTGGGTTCTGCCTGGGTGCTAGGGTTGGTTCCGCCCTGTATGTTAGGTTGGGTCTCCACCCGGGTATGTTAGGTTGGGTTCTGCCTGGTATACAGGTTAGATTCTGCCTGGTATGTTAGGTTGGGGTTCCACCTGATATGTTAGGTTGGGTTCTGCCCAGTATGGTAGGCTGGGTTCCACCCGGGAGCATGAGGTTGTAGTTCCACCCGGTATGTTAGGTTGGCTCCTGCCCGGTATGTTAGGTTGGGTTCCGCCCGGTATGTTAGGCTGGGTTCTGCCTGGTATGTTAGGTTCCGCCCCTCCCTTTTTTTTTTTTTTTAATAAACTCTTAGTCATACTCTCGTTCATGCAACGTTTATCCCATCACACCCCACACAGCCAGACAGCTGTGCACTGAGCTTAGCCTTGCAAGTATAGTGGCACACCAGGACCTTCTCTATGACAGCCTAGTAGTATCAATCACAACTCTTAATATCCACAGTGCACTAATTTGTTTTAATCCATAACCTTATAGCATATAAGCAAGGTTACACACACTAACTCCAATCTCCTGAACATTACACCTACATTTCTCTGATTTATTAGTCAGGATTATTTAATATTGTCTGGCATAATGGAAGGATAAATTCTGCTACCCCAGCACGAAAACTAACGTATTTTTTTCACAATGCACCAGACGTAATGTATCAGCTCCCGGCTTTCAATCGTCTGAGTAAATTTGTTTTTCAATACCAGCAATCCTGTGGAGTCTACCCACTCACAACCCAAGATAAGTGTCTTGAGTGGTGGTAAAGTCAACGATCACCGGTAGTCAGCCTCCGTAGACTTTAACACCCCCAGAGCTGTCGTAGGTCGTGGAGTCACAGCCTGCTTCCCCCACCAAAGGACCCCAAGTGCGCACTGTAACCGCTTTACACTCCTGGAGGGGGAAACGGGGTGGTGAAACACGCCCAGCTGGAATCGACTATTTATTCGGCTTCATACCTGGAATTGTACTTTAATGGCCCCAGTATGCTATGCACGGCATCACTCGTCATTGTTATAACACTTGGTCATACACATAATTACAGTCTACCAAAGTTTACTTGGTATACACATATCGTTTAATTCTCGTCCTTACTTTCTTACATTTATAATTGGATTACGTCGTGACATCAACTGACATGCAGATCAATAAGCATTCTTAAAAGTAAGAAAGGGCAACTCACTTGTGGCGGGTCCAATTTAAATCTTACTGTATCAGTGTGTGGGTAGGGGTGTGAAGTACACAACACTAGTCCCTCAGGGGGTAATATTCTGCCAACAACAACACCTTCAATGGGGATGGACATGGAGTCATGACACTGCTTGAACTCCCCCTTTTGGAGTTTCCGTCTAGTAAATCCAGGGATCGACGTCACCTCGTCCCTCACTCATCCCTGACTACCCAGACACTTGCCCCCCACACTCGCCCATAGCGTCTATTCTATGGCCTGGTGTTCTACATCGCGTTAGGCTAATGGATGCTATGCTTATTACGATTGTATATATATATATATATATATATATATATATATATATATATATATATATATATATATATATGTAAACACCGTGTTGTGCATCCTTGTGCCTCTCTCTCTCTCTTACGCACACTCTCTCTCCGTCTCTCTCTCTCTCTTTCTTTCTTTACCGCGTCACATGCGATAAGATATATATATATATATATATATATATATATAGCCTCATCCCTTGTTTGTTTGAAGCAGCTGCTGAGATGGAGCATTGTGGGAATCGAATGGAAAGGTGAAGGGTGGCGTCATCAGCTTACGAGTGGATAGGGTTAGATGTACAGCTTAGAAGGTCATTGATGAATAAAAGGAAGAGAGTTGGTGATAGCACAGAGACCTGAGGAACACCGCTGTTAATAGATCTCAGAGAGGAAAGATGGCTGCTGTCTACAACAGGGCTATAGAACGACCGGAAAGAAAGGTAGAGATGAAGGCACAGATAGAAGGATAGAAACCGTATGAGTGGCAGCTTTGAACAATGATTTAAAAGCTTAGACTCGATCGAAAGCCTTTGAGATATCAAGTGCATTGGCAAAGCTTTCACAAAGTCCTGAAAGGAGGATGACCAGGAGTATGAAAGGTAGAGGAGAAAATCGCCAGTGGAGTGTCCCTGACGGAACCCATACTGACGATCAGAAAGAAGGTTCAGATAGGGAAAGATGCTTTGTACTTTTCTATTAAGAACTGACTTAAAACTTTTAAGATACAGGATGTTAAAGCAACTGGACGATAATAGAGAGTTAGAACAGTCACCTTCTCTTTGGGACTGGCTTAATGAGAGCAAACTTCTAGCAAGAAGGAAAGGTACAAGTTGACAGACAAAGGCGAAAGAGATTGTGAAGGCGAGTGTAAGCACAGAAGCACAGTTCTTGAGAACAACAGGAGGGACTCCATCAGGCCCATATACCTTATTCGTATTGAGGCGTGTAATGGCAGAAAATACATCAGGTAAAGACATTTTAATGCCAGCCATGAGGAAGGCAGAGGGGGCAAGTGGATGGAGGAACAGCATCTGAATCGTCTAAGGTGGAATTGGAGGAGAAAGTCTGAGCGAAGAGATCTGCTTTATCAGTAGGGAAATAGCTAGAGCCATCAGAGAGAAAAAGAGGAGGGAAGGATGATGAGGTAAAGTTGCTAGAAAGGTTTTCTTGCAAGGTGCCAGAATAATATGGGAAGAATTGGAGTTAGAGAGTTGAGAGCATTTGCACGGATGAAATTATTTTTAGCTTGAGCGAAGAAAACAGACAGCACGATTCCTTGTGAGAAATGGTAAGAAAAGATGTGATTCAGGGGTGGGTTTACTTCCGGTACCTTTTATAGGCCCTCTCCTTGTTGTGGACAGCATTAGAACAAGCGTGATTAAACCAAGGCTTTCTTGCATTAGTCAAAGGATATGAGAAAGGAAATTTTATGCTTCCATGTTCGAGAGAATAACCTCCGTAATGCACAAGGTACACCCAGAAGGCTCCTGGCCATGGAAGCAATAATCATTCCAGGGAAAAGCAAAGAAGCACCCTGCCTGAGGGCCTCCCCAATCTGCAGCTCCAAAGTGCCACAGACGACGGCTTCCTTTTGAGGGTCCACAGGCCGTACTGGAGGGATAGGGAGACAGGTTAACCCGCACCATCCCGACGTTATCTGGGCAGTGGTACGCCCCAGTCCCGACTTTTTGGACCTTTTTTTTTTTGGCTGAAACATGCGCTTTTGGTGAGAAACATCAAAAATTCATAGAGAAATCACTCACCTGAGGTTTAAAATACTCGATTCAGGCACTGTGCCCCTCCGACCTGACTGGGTTTTCTAACAGGCTGGCACCAAAGAAAACCAGTTCTATGGGAGGGTAACTATTTTATCCACTTATAAACAGTATTTATTTATTTACTTGGTACGAATTTATATAGTATGTACAAGAGTATATTGATTTTCAAACAGTAATATAGGCATTATAAGCATTGTTTCTCTCACTAACTCATCACCATTCATGACCTTTTTTCCACACATTACCTGATCATCATTTCTAACTGTTTCTTCCTCTAATGCTATGTAAACTTTGTCCTCCACATTGTCATCGATTGGAAAATCACTCTGGCCCTGAATGTCTTTGCTGGCCAGGTCACTGGTAACAGGTGAATTGTCGAGACAATGGCAGCAGGTGGGGAGGTTATGCAAAAGGCTTTGTCTTTGCCATATATTGTAGAGTGAATAGAAGGAAGGTGTCCCGTGTATACGTGCCATAAAATCACTCGCGAAATCACTCGCGAAAATTGAAAATTTTGCAAATTAGGGACCTTGCAATGTTGTGCCACGTTAATTCATGTCTCCAGAATATGAGTGTACATCATGTGAGGACGTGAATTCACGTCTCCGGGACGCTATGGTTAAGGTGATAAGGTTGTGAACTGATATTCAACGGAGAAAGATTAAGTGTAAGCAGAAGAATTAGTTGTAAGGAAGAGGTCAAGCTATGTTTATTCTTTCTAAGGCAGACAGTGGGATACGGGTAGGCTGTACAAGCTGCTCTAGGTCACATGATAGAAAAGGTGTAGACTTGTTCACCGCAGTGGATATATATATATATATATATATATATACATATATATATATATATATATATATATATCAGTATGTATAATTATCTAGGGTTCTAATCTATGTAATGAATATGATTACTGACACCATTTTGTGAATCTGGGTAACAGGTCTTGGTAACTAGAGGAAAAAAGGCTGGGAACCACTGAGAGTAAAGGAAGGCCAAACAAGTCACAGATAATCGTGCCCCTGTTGGTGAACGATCAGTTGAGATTTCTGCAAGGTGGCTAGCTGTTTTTTTTCGCACCTTCACTGTTGTGATTTACCTTCTGTTATTATTATATTTGTTTATAATTCTGCACTTTTATATTTCATTTCAAAGAATCATTTCAGCTATGTGACGTCCTTTTTTTCTTCTTCTTGGTGTTTACAGATAATATTCATCGTAAGTGGAGATCAAGCTAAATAATCTTTGGGTAACGTTAACGTTTGTAGAAAATGTCTATTTTAAGATTTTTTGCTCTTCCTTAACAATTGTGCTATTCGGCTGTGGAGACATGTTCTGAAATAAAGGGCAACAAAGATGAAAAACGAAAGAAGAAAAAAACAGTGAAGGTAAGTCCTTGACCTTACACTCTCTACAGTGATCGTTAACTTAATTATCGCCTAGATATAAAATACAAGGCAACATATAAGTATACAAAAGTATTAGCAAATCCGGGTGTTTTGATTTTAAAAAAGTCCTCACTACTCTGTCTTGTTGTTTGTGTTGCAATTGTTACAGTTGTTGTTGTTGTAACCCCAGGTTCATGTGAACGTGACCTAGATGGACCACAGGTTGAAGTTGCTAGTTTGCAACAATGCACAGTCTTCCATTCGTGGGATAAGGAGGGAGTATTTGGGCTGATTATATGACCGGGCAGTGAATTTGCCCAGCTGATTCTATAGCACCATGCGAAGGCGCCCTCACCAGGACCTTCATAATTCTGGAGCACACACACACACACACACACACACACACACACACACACACACAAAATGCAGCACCTCAACATCTTATACAGTATATAGCTATAAGTATTCACTCATGGCATCCACTAGAAAAAAAACTATACTCTGTTTCTAAGTTAATTGTCCAAAAACTATTAAATTGATGTTTCTTAACGGGGAATTTGAAGGTCAGTGACAAAACCATCCAAGCTTAGCTCCTGTACTGCCTAATGTTTGTGCACGTGAGACTTTGTGAGGGTGATACTTAACACACAGTCAGGGAATCAGCAGCTAGGCTCAGCAATCCAGATTTGTGTGAATATTATGTAATCTTTTCAGTCCGATAACATATATCCCACACCATTCCACACCCCACACATTTCCACACCCACACCCCTCCATATCCTGCTCCATTCCACGCCCACACAATTCCACACCCACACCATGGCGCATCCACTCATTCAACACCATCACCATTCCACATCTCACACCATTCCACACCACAATCATTCCACAGCTCCACACCATTCCACACCACACCATTCCACACCCACACCATTCCATATCCTTTAACTATCTTCTACATCCACACAATGCTGCACCCACACCATCTCCACACCTACCTATATCTGCCATCATCACCATTCCACAACCACCATTTTACAACCCATATCCTCCTACATCTCACACCGTTGCACATTGCACACCCTTCCACATCCCACAACTTATATCCCACATCGTTACACTCCAATAGTGTCAGACATTTCTTATGTCATCCTGGAATGCCGTTGAAGGGCAATAGCTTGGCCAAAGGATGTAAGTCAGAGATGTTTGTTAATGCTTTTACACTTTAACCAATCTGGCGCATATGTATGCACTCTTGGAATGTGTACACATCCTTATTTTGGGGCTCTAAGCATAACCACTCTCGCTCTCAGACATCCGTGATTCTAGGCAAAACATGTGGCGTGCCTACGAAATTTTCTGCATTATCAAGGGCACAAAGGCACTCAGAATGCTGAACACCACACATCACTGCGGTTCTTGAGTCAATGTGAGTTTATCTCGGGTACTGCTCTAACACGCTACGACCCCACACTGAGTACCACTCTCACGTAGTTTTATTACACGCACATAGTGTTGGACGGGGGATCTACTAATTAATGACTGAAAAACGTTCTCTGTTTATGCCGAGAACTGTTTTTACCTCTGATTTCATATGAAGATGATAAGGTTGTTTCATACACTTCCATCTCCTTTGATGAGCTCTGTCTAGTGACCCATTCTTTAACATGATGTGTTTATTGGCTTGTAAATTCCTTCTGCTTGTATATTGTATCGCCTTGGGGTCAGCTAAGTCGTAATTACAAACAATTTCATCCAAATATTAGTAACTGCATTCTTTTCCTGTCTATTTTTTTATGCATACACAATTTTGTTTTGAACATAAAGTTCTGCACCTTTTTCTTTCCCGCCTCTTCTGTTTTTATCTGGAGAGCCACTTAGGTCCAGTTCTTTGATTTCTTCATTTTTTCCCCTTTCGCATGTCTGTCTAGTCTCCACTCTGTTTCCTGTCCGTTACTACTCATCAACATAGCGAGTTCGTCTGTACTTCTGGCCACTCAAGGCCTTCCCTTTCTGGTCAACTTGGCTTACCTACTCACCTTCTTCCTCCTTGGACATATGATGAAACGTTCTCTGTTTATGCCAAGAACCATTTTTAATTTTGACGTCATAAGAAGATCAGGAAGTTACAGCCATATGTAATGCCACAAGAGTCAAACCATGAGGAAGTCATGTAAGTTAAGGCTTTAGGGAAGAAGCTATACATTTATGTAAGTGTTTACCCTAATCCATTCTAGGCTTAAGGTATAGAAACATGTTTGTACCTAGTAGTTATTACATGTTCTCTTTATTATTATTATTTCTGTAGTTGTAAGACCATAAATCTCATTTGTGCTGTGCTAGTCCCTAAGAATATTTGTACATGTTGACCACAGATAGCATTAAATAAACAAAACCTTCGGTAACTAAAATGCAATTTTCATTTTCACAACCATCATACAATTCATACATCCTTGGGAGGAACTCCCTTTCCTATGATAACTAGTTTTTGTATAAGTTTCAATGCCGTAAAGGTATTTCATTGAACGAAGAAAAAACGCATCATAATGAAGGAGATATGGTAATCATGGCATCCTAATTAAAGACACAACAATCTCGCCCTGCTCGTAGTCACTAAAACATAAAAGATTAGATACTTGTGATGCACTTGATTCATTGGACATGATAAAACACGGTATTACTTATCAGATATTATATTATAGACACTCTCATTCACTATGGCGCCATGTCATTTGGTATGTGGACTTATTATCACCTTTTACGAAGAGGGTTAAACCATCAGAATGACCAGTGAATAAAAGTCCAATTGCTTTGAATAAAATGGAAGCGCTGATTCCAAGAGAAACACGGCAGTCCCATGAAAGCATGTTAACTACTGCATGCTTGTCCGACGTATATAATGTTATTTTTTTCCTCCTTAGTACTTCCCAATAAGTTTTTGAAACACTGTACATGGTTGACTTATCAGTTCATCTCTCCATACCTCTTGCACGGTAAGAAAAATGTGCATGCAGCTGCAGTTAAACCAAATTGCATAATCGGGCTGAACAGGTTATTTGTAATGATTGCTAAAACTTCCAGTAATGTCTTCTAATCAGAATAAAATAGTTTTTCGGTAATTACAATAGAATATGAAAAACGTCCTCAGATTTATGGGGTAAATTATAATAATTCCTTATTATGGATTTAATTATCTGATCAAACTATAATCACAACGCCTCGGTAGCGCAGTTGGTAGCGCATGAGAATAATCTCAAGGTCGTGAGTTCGACTCTCACCCGACGGCATTACCTTTTTAATCACTTCAGCCCCACCACGTATTTTTATATTATAGACTTAACATCTAAAGACAGTTTTCTTCAGTTGACTAGAGCCTTTGGTGAAAAAGTTGATGAAGGCAGTACTCAAGCCTGAGAATTTGAAAAGGCTCTTCTAGAAACTAGGAAACAATTTAAAACGCTGGGTTGTAACCGTATAACGATGAGATTCCTAACCTCCTATGACTTAGACCCCTGACCAGTTTATGGGGAAAAGTTTGTGATCCATAACTGCTGACATTATCATCATTTATCTCATCATCATACATAGGTTGTCATACATTATGATGAAATGTTTGCCGGACAATAATACGTTCTGGTTACTAGCATACTTTAATAGATATCTGACGTAAAAATACAAAATAATAGCCTAATATGCAGGAACTCTTTCCGTACTATGCATTTCGTTGCCTTGATGCTACACTGTACACAATACACACAGCACAGTATATATTTAAGGTCTCCCATGATTGGTGGAAACGAGTCTGTGCTTGCTTAGTTTACTGCCTTCTGTGTCTTCTCTCTCTTCCGAGCACATGCCAAATTGGATTTCATTCCTTCACCCATACACGTCAAATGTGGCACACGTGTGACTGGAATGATTACTTTGGAACACCTTTCTGATTATTTATTATTAATTGAATTGTAAAAAATTTCTAGAGTCGAACCTAACGAACACGCATAATCATAAAATTCTTAAATAATTTGGCAACCAATATGGAGATTTTACTGGATTTTTCCAAAGCAGTCAAAATTTCCTTAATACATTTTGTTTAGACCATCCTGCATTCCCAGGGTAATACTGAAACGCACACACACACACACACACACACACACACACACACACACACACACACACACACACTCGCTGGTGCAGTGGTAACGTTCTCGCTTGCCATCTGCTAGACGGGAGTTCGCGCCTCGCTCAGGTTGCGAAAAGTTTCACTGACGAAGTGGGTGGTTACTGTCCCCCTTGAGCAAGGGGACGGGTGTGGGCGTGTGTGAAGCTCACAGCCTTGCCCATAGATCGGACTATATGAGCTCTCAGCTCCCTTCCGGGAGGGTAAAAGCTGACGATCACGACCATCAGGTGATCCTGACCGACCCGGTGAATTACACAGACACACACACAAACACAAATCTTATTGATTCACTTACTCATAGTTCTGTGGTTTATAAACGACTACGGGTGCCTACCACAGACTGACGATCTAAGGAAAAATTTCAAATCATCTTGATCCACATATCGATAGTACTATGGTTTATTTACGTCTTAGCTTGCTACCCAGACTGTTTCAATCTGAGGAATAATTGTCACTGTCGAGCATTTAAAGCTTTTAATCGCAGTTAGAACTCCTTGATGACGAATATAATTATGAATGGATACATGAGTCCGTTAAAACATGAAAATGAAAACTGAGTCAGTCGTTCAGACCCGAGAACCTTCACTGTGGCCACTTTTTCAACAAAACGAAAGTTTGGAAAGTCACTGGACATCACAGCCCACCTACCTGATAGGGCTTCGCGACTAGATTTTGAGTCATGACCCAAGTATTAGGAAGTACTTGAATAGACTATAGGGTGATGTGGAGACAACTATATTACCTATGTAAAGTGAGTGGAGAGACGCAAATGCAGTGTTGGTCCAACAAGCAAACCTTCAAACATGTCCCCGCGCTTTGCTGTTGCAGGATGCTCTTTGCTATAGTAGAACATCAGTGTGTTTCATAGCATGGCGATAGAGGCGGTGTAATGCGTGCAGTTTATGGGTAGGATTGACCACAGACAGCATTAAATAAACAAAACCTTCGGTAACTAAAATGCAATTTTCATTTTCACAACCATCATACAATTCATACATCCTTGGGAGGAACTCCCTTTCCTATGATAACTAGTTTTTGTATAAGTTTCAATGCCGTAAAGGTATTTCATTGAACGAAGAAAAAACGCATCATAATGAAGGAGATATGGTAATCATGGCATCCTAATTAAAGACACAACAATCTCGCCCTGCTCGTAGTCACTAAAACATAAAAGATTAGATACTTGTGATGCACTTGATTCATTGGACATGATAAATCACGGTATTACTTATCAGATATTATATTATAGACACTCTCATTCACTATGGCGCCATGTCATTTGGTATGTGGACTTATTATCACCTTTTACGAAGAGGGTTAAACCATCAGAATGACCAGTGAATAAAAGTCCAATTGCTTTGAATAAAATGGAAGCGCTGATTCCAAGAGAAACACGGCAGTCCCATGAAAGCATGTTAACCACTACATGCTTGTCCGACGTATATAATGTTATTTTTTTTCCTCCCTAGTACTTCCCAATAATTTTTTGAAACACTATACATGGTTGACTTATCAGTTCATCTCTCCATACCTCTTGCACGGTAAGAAAAATGTGCATGCAGCTGCAGTTAAACTAAATTGTATAATCGGGCTGAACAGGTTATTTGTAATGATTGCTAAAACTTCCAGTAATGTCATCTAATCAGAATAAAATAGTTTTTCGGTAATTACAATAGAATATGAAAAACGTCCTCAGATTAATGGGGTAAATTATAATAATTCCTTATTATGGATTTAATTATCTGATCAAACTATAATCACAACGCCTCGGTAGCGCAGTTGGTAGCGCATGAGAATAATCTCAAGGTCGTGAGTTCGACTCTCACCCGACGGCAATACCTTTTTAATCACTTCAGCCCCACCATGTATTTTTATATTATAGACTTAACATCTAAAGACAGTTTTCTTCAGTTGACTAGAGCCTTTGGTGAAAAAGTTGATGAAGGCAGTACTCAAGCCTGAGAATTTGAAAAGGCTCTTCTAGAAACTAGGAAACAATTTAAAACGCTGGGTTGTAACCGTATAACGATGAGATTCCTAACCTCCTATGACTTAGACCCCTGACCAGTTTATGGGGAAAAGTTTGTGATCCATAACTGCTGACATTATCATCATTTATCTCATCATCATACATAGGTTGTCATACATTATGATGAAATGTTTCCCGGACAATAATACGTTCTGGTTACTAGCATACTTTAATAGATATCTGACGTAAAAATACAAAATAATAGCCTAATATGCAGGAACTCTTTCCGTACTATGCATTTCGTTGCCTTGATGCTACACTGTACACAATACACACAGCACAGTATATATTTAAGGTCTCCCATGATTGGTGGAAACGAGTCTGTGCTTGCTTAGTTTACTGCCTTCTGTGTCTTCTCTCTCTTCCGAGCACATGCCAAATTGGATTTCATTCCTTCACCCATACACGTCAAATGTGGCACACGTGTGACTGGAATGATTACTTTGGAACACCTTTCTGATTATTTATTATTAATTGAATTGTAAAAAATTTCTAGAGTCGAACCTAACGAACACGCATAATCATAAAATTCTTAAATAATTTGGCAACCAATATGGAGATTTTACTGGATTTTTCCAAAGCAGTCAAAATTTCCTTAATACATTTTGTTTAGACCATCCTGCATTCCCAGGGTAATACTGAAACGCACACACACACACACACACACACACACACACACACACACACACACTCGCTGGTGCAGTGGTAACGTTCTCGCTTGCCATCTGCTAGACGGGAGTTCGCGCCTCGCTCAGGTTGCGAAAAGTTTCACTGACGAAGTGGGTGGTTACTGTCCCCCTTGAGCAAGGGGACGGGTGTGTGTGTGTGAAGCTCACAGCCTTGCCCATAGATCGGACTATATGAGCTCTCAGCTCCCTTCCGGGAGGGTAAAAGCTGACGATCACGACCATCAGGTGATCCTGACCGACCCGGTGAATTACACAGACACACACACAAACACAAATCTTATTGATTCACTTACTCATAGTTCTGTGGTTTATAAACGACTACGGGTGCCTACCACAGACTGACGATCTAAGGAAAAATTTCAAATCATCTTGATCCACATATCGATAGTACTATGGTTTATTTACGTCTTAGCTTGCTACCCAGACTGTTTCAATCTGAGGAATAATTGTCACTGTCGAGCATTTAAAGCTTTTAATCGCAGTTAGAACTCCTTGATGACGAATATAATTATGAATGGATACATGAGTCCGTTAAAACATGAAAATGAAAACTGAGTCAGTCGTTCAGACCCGAGAACCTTCACTGTGGCCACTTTTTCAACAAAACGAAAGTTTGGAAAGTCACTGGACATCACAGCCCACCTACCTGATAGGGCTTCGCGACTAGATTTTGAGTCATGACCCAAGTATTAGGAAGTACTTGAATAGACTATAGGGTGATGTGGAGACAACTATATTACCTATGTAAAGTGAGTGGAGAGACGCAAATGCAGTGTTGGTCCAACAAGCAAACCTTCAAACGTGTCCCCGCGCTTTGCTGTTGCAGGATGCTCTTTCCTATAGTAGAACATCAGTGTGTTTCATAGCATGGCGATAGAGGCGGTGTAATGCGTGCAGTTTATGGGTAGGATTGACCACAGACAGCATTAAATAAACAAAACCTTCGGTAACTAAAATGCAATTTTCATTTTCACAACCATCATACAATTCATACATCCTTGGGAGGAACTCCCTTTCCTATGATAACTAGTTTTTGTATAAGTTTCAATGCCGTAAAGGTATTTCATTGAACGAAGAAAAAACGCATCATAATGAAGGAGATATGGTAATCATGGCATCCTAATTAAAGACACAACAATCTCGCCCTGCTCGTAGTCACTAAAACATAAAAGATTAGATACTTGTGATGCACTTGATTCATTGGACATGATAAAACACGGTATTACTTATCAGATATTATATTATAGACACTCTCATTCACTATGGCGCCATGTCATTTGGTATGTGGACTTATTATCACCTTTTACGAAGAGGGTTAAACCATCAGAATGACCAGTGAATAAAAGTCCAATTGCTTTGAATAAAATGGAAGCGCTGATTCCAAGAGAAACACGGCAGTCCCATGAAAGCATGTTAACTACTGCATGCTTGTCCGACGTATATAATGTTATTTTTTTCCTCCTTAGTACTTCCCAATAAGTTTTTGAAACACTGTACATGGTTGACTTATCAGTTCATCTCTCCATACCTCTTGCACGGTAAGAAAAATGTGCATGCAGCTGCAGTTAAACCAAATTGCATAATCGGGCTGAACAGGTTATTTGTAATGATTGCTAAAACTTCCAGTAATGTCTTCTAATCAGAATAAAATAGTTTTTCGGTAATTACAATAGAATATGAAAAACGTCCTCAGATTTATGGGGTAAATTATAATAATTCCTTATTATGGATTTAATTATCTGATCAAACTATAATCACAACGCCTCGGTAGCGCAGTTGGTAGCGCATGAGAATAATCTCAAGGTCGTGAGTTCGACTCTCACCCGACGGCATTACCTTTTTAATCACTTCAGCCCCACCACGTATTTTTATATTATAGACTTAACATCTAAAGACAGTTTTCTTCAGTTGACTAGAGCCTTTGGTGAAAAAGTTGATGAAGGCAGTACTCAAGCCTGAGAATTTGAAAAGGCTCTTCTAGAAACTAGGAAACAATTTAAAACGCTGGGTTGTAACCGTATAACGATGAGATTCCTAACCTCCTATGACTTAGACCCCTGACCAGTTTATGGGGAAAAGTTTGTGATCCATAACTGCTGACATTATCATCATTTATCTCATCATCATACATAGGTTGTCATACATTATGATGAAATGTTTCCCGGACAATAATACGTTCTGGTTACTAGCATACTTTAATAGATATCTGACGTAAAAATACAAAATAATAGCCTAATATGCAGGAACTCTTTCCGTACTATGCATTTCGTTGCCTTGATGCTACACTGTACACAATACACACAGCACAGTATATATTTAAGGTCTCCCATGATTGGTGGAAACGAGTCTGTGCTTGCTTAGTTTACTGCCTTCTGTGTCTTCTCTCTCTTCCGAGCACATGCCAAATTGGATTTCATTCCTTCACCCATACACGTCAAATGTGGCACACGTGTGACTGGAATGATTACTTTGGAACACCTTTCTGATTATTTATTATTAATTGAATTGTAAAAAATTTCTAGAGTCGAACCTAACGAACACGCATAATCATAAAATTCTTAAATAATTTGGCAACCAATATGGAGATTTTACTGGATTTTTCCAAAGCAGTCAAAATTTCCTTAATACATTTTGTTTAGACCATCCTGCATTCCCAGGGTAATACTGAAACGCACACACACACACACACACACACACTCGCTGGTGCAGTGGTAACGTTCTCGCTTGCCATCTGCTAGACGGGAGTTCGCGCCTCGCTCAGGTTGCGAAAAGTTTCACTGACGAAGTGGGTGGTTACTGTCCCCCTTGAGCAAGGGGACGGGTGTGGGCGTGTGTGAAGCTCACAGCCTTGCCCATAGATCGGACTATATGAGCTCTCAGCTCCCTTCCGGGAGGGTAAAAGCTGACGATCACGACCATCAGGTGATCCTGACCGACCCGGTGAATTACACAGACACACACACAAACACAAATCTTATTGATTCACTTACTCATAGTTCTGTGGTTTATAAACGACTACGGGTGCCTACCACAGACTGACGATCTAAGGAAAAATTTCAAATCATCTTGATCCACATATCGATAGTACTATGGTTTATTTACGTCTTAGCTTGCTACCCAGACTGTTTCAATCTGAGGAATAATTGTCACTGTCGAGCATTTAAAGCTTTTAATCGCAGTTAGAACTCCTTGATGACGAATATAATTATGAATGGATACATGAGTCCGTTAAAACATGAAAATGAAAACTGAGTCAGTCGTTCAGACCCGAGAACCTTCACTGTGGCCACTTTTTCAACAAAACGAAAGTTTGGAAAGTCACTGGACATCACAGCCCACCTACCTGATAGGGCTTCGCGACTAGATTTTGAGTCATGACCCAAGTATTAGGAAGTACTTGAATAGACTATAGGGTGATGTGGAGACAACTATATTACCTATGTAAAGTGAGTGGAGAGACGCAAATGCAGTGTTGGTCCAACAAGCAAACCTTCAAACGTGTCCCCGCGCTTTGCTGTTGCAGGATGCTCTTTCCTATAGTAGAACATCAGTGTGTTTCATAGCATGGCGATAGAGGCGGTGTAATGCGTGCAGTTTATGGGTAGGATTGACCACAGACAGCATTAAATAAACAAAACCTTCGGTAACTAAAATGCAATTTTCATTTTCACAACCATCATACAATTCATACATCCTTGGGAGGAACTCCCTTTCCTATGATAACTAGTTTTTGTATAAGTTTCAATGCCGTAAAGGTATTTCATTGAACGAAGAAAAAACGCATCATAATGAAGGAGATATGGTAATCATGGCATCCTAATTAAAGACACAACAATCTCGCCCTGCTCGTAGTCACTAAAACATAAAAGATTAGATACTTGTGATGCACTTGATTCATTGGACATGATAAATCACGGTATTACTTATCAGATATTATATTATAGACACTCTCATTCACTATGGCGCCATGTCATTTGGTATGTGGACTTATTATCACCTTTTACGAAGAGGGTTAAACCATCAGAATGACCAGTGAATAAAAGTCCAATTGCTTTGAATAAAATGGAAGCGCTGATTCCAAGAGAAACACGGCAGTCCCATGAAAGCATGTTAACCACTACATGCTTGTCCGACATATATAATGTTATTTTTTTCCTCCCTAGTACTTCCCAATAATTTTTTGAAACACTGTACATGGTTGACTTATCAGTTCATCTCTCCATACCTCTTGCACGGTAAGAAAAATGTGCATGCAGCTGCAGTTAAACCAAATTGCATAATCGGGCTGAACAGGTTATTTGTAATGATTGCTAAAACTTCCAGTAATGTCTTCTAATCAGAATAAAATAGTTTTTCGGTAATTACAATAGAATATGAAAAACGTCCTCAGATTTATGGGGTAAATTATAATAATTCCTTATTATGGATTTAATTATCTGATCAAACTATAATCACAACGCCTCGGTAGCGCAGTTGGTAGCGCATGAGAATAATCTCAAGGTCGTGAGTTCGACTCTCACCCGACGGCATTACCTTTTTAATCACTTCAGCCCCACCACGTATTTTTATATTATAGACTTAACATCTAAAGACAGTTTTCTTCAGTTGACTAGAGCCTTTGGTGAAAAAGTTGATGAAGGCAGTACTCAAGCCTGAGAATTTGAAAAGGCTCTTCTAGAAACTAGGAAACAATTTAAAACGCTGGGTTGTAACCGTATAACGATGAGATTCCTAACCTCCTATGACTTAGACCCCTGACCAGTTTATGGGGAAAAGTTTGTGATCCATAACTGCTGACATTATCATCATTTATCTCATCATCATACATAGGTTGTCATACATTATGATGAAATGTTTCCCGGACAATAATACGTTCTGGTTACTAGCATACTTTAATAGATATCTGACGTAAAAATACAAAATAATAGCCTAATATGCAGGAACTCTTTCCGTACTATGCATTTCGTTGCCTTGATGCTACACTGTACACAATACACACAGCACAGTATATATTTAAGGTCTCCCATGATTGGTGGAAACGAGTCTGTGCTTGCTTAGTTTACTGCCTTCTGTGTCTTCTCTCTCTTCCGAGCACATGCCAAATTGGATTTCATTCCTTCACCCATACACGTCAAATGTGGCACACGTGTGACTGGAATGATTACTTTGGAACACCTTTCTGATTATTTATTATTAATTGAATTGTAAAAAATTTCTAGAGTCGAACCTAACGAACACGCATAATCATAAAATTCTTAAATAATTTGGCAACCAATATGGAGATTTTACTGGATTTTTCCAAAGCAGTCAAAATTTCCTTAATACATTTTGTTTAGACCATCCTGCATTCCCAGGGTAATACTGAAACGCACACACACACACACACACACACACACACACACACACACACACACTCGCTGGTGCAGTGGTAACGTTCTCGCTTGCCATCTGGTAGACGGGAGTTCGCGCCTCGCTCAGGTTGCGAAAAGTTTCACTGACGAAGTGGGTGGTTACTGTCCCCCTTGAGCAAGGGGACGGGTGTGGGCGTGTGTGAAGCTCACAGCCTTGCCCATAGATCGGACTATATGAGCTCTCAGCTCCCTTCCGGGAGGGTAAAAGCTGACGATCACGACCATCAGGTGATCCTGACCGACCCGGTGAATTACACAGACACACACACAAACACAAATCTTATTGATTCACTTACTCATAGTTCTGTGGTTTATAAACGACTACGGGTGCCTACCACAGACTGACGATCTAAGGAAAAATTTCAAATCATCTTGATCCACATATCGATAGTACTATGGTTTATTTACGTCTTAGCTTGCTACCCAGACTGTTTCAATCTGAGGAATAATTGTCACTGTCGAGCATTTAAAGCTTTTAATCGCAGTTAGAACTCCTTGATGACGAATATAATTATGAATGGATACATGAGTCCGTTAAAACATGAAAATGAAAACTGAGTCAGTCGTTCAGACCCGAGAACCTTCACTGTGGCCACTTTTTCAACAAAACGAAAGTTTGGAAAGTCACTGGACATCACAGCCCACCTACCTGATAGGGCTTCGCGACTAGATTTTGAGTCATGACCCAAGTATTAGGAAGTACTTGAATAGACTATAGGGTGATGTGGAGACAACTATATTACCTATGTAAAGTGAGTGGAGAGACGCAAATGCAGTGTTGGTCCAACAAGCAAACCTTCAAACGTGTCCCCGCGCTTTGCTGTTGCAGGATGCTCTTTCCTATAGTAGAACATCAGTGTGTTTCATAGCATGGCGATAGAGGCGGTGTAATGCGTGCAGTTTATGGGTAGGATTGACCACAGACAGCATTAAATAAACAAAACCTTCGGTAACTAAAATGCAATTTTCATTTTCACAACCATCATACAATTCATACATCCTTGGGAGGAACTCCCTTTCCTATGATAACTAGTTTTTGTATAAGTTTCAATGCCGTAAAGGTATTTCATTGAACGAAGAAAAAACGCATCATAATGAAGGAGATATGGTAATCATGGCATCCTAATTAAAGACACAACAATCTCGCCCTGCTCGTAGTCACTAAAACATAAAAGATTAGATACTTGTGATGCACTTGATTCATTGGACATGATAAATCACGGTATTACTTATCAGATATTATATTATAGACACTCTCATTCACTATGGCGCCATGTCATTTGGTATGTGGACTTATTATCACCTTTTACGAAGAGGGTTAAACCATCAGAATGACCAGTGAATAAAAGTCCAATTGCTTTGAATAAAATGGAAGCGCTGATTCCAAGAGAAACACGGCAGTCCCATGAAAGCATGTTAACTACTGCATGCTTGTCCGACGTATATAATGTTTTTTTTTCCTCCTTGGTACTTCCCAATAAGTTTTTGAAACACTGTACATGGTTGACTTATCAGTTCATCTCTCCATACCTCTTGCACGGTAAGAAAAATGTGCATGCAGCTGCAGTTAAACCAAATTGCATAATCGGGCTGAACAGGTTATTTGTAATGATTGCTAAAACTTCCAGTAATGTCTTCTAATCAGAATAAAATAGTTTTTCGGTAATTACAATAGAATATGAAAAACGTCCTCAGATTTATGGGGTAAATTATAATAATTCCTTATTATGGATTTAATTATCTGATCAAACTATAATCACAACGCCTCGGTAGCGCAGTTGGTAGCGCATGAGAATAATCTCAAGGTCGTGAGTTCGACTCTCACCCGACGGCATTACCTTTTTAATCACTTCAGCCCCACCACGTATTTTTATATTATAGACTTAACATCTAAAGACAGTTTTCTTCAGTTGACTAGAGCCTTTGGTGAAAAAGTTGATGAAGGCAGTACTCAAGCCTGAGAATTTGAAAAGGCTCTTCTAGAAACTAGGAAACAATTTAAAACGCTGGGTTGTAACCGTATAACGATGAGATTCCTAACCTCCTATGACTTAGACCCCTGACCAGTTTATGGGGAAAAGTTTGTGATCCATAACTGCTGACATTATCATCATTTATCTCATCATCATACATAGGTTGTCATACATTATGATGAAATGTTTGCCGGACAATAATACGTTCTGGTTACTAGCATACTTTAATAGATATCTGACGTAAAAATACAAAATAATAGCCTAATATGCAGGAACTCTTTCCGTACTATGCATTTCGTTGCCTTGATGCTACACTGTACACAATACACACAGCACAGTATATATTTAAGGTCTCCCATGATTGGTGGAAACGAGTCTGTGCTTGCTTAGTTTACTGCCTTCTGTGTCTTCTCTCTCTTCCGAGCACATGCCAAATTGGATTTCATTCCTTCACCCATACACGTCAAATGTGGCACACGTGTGACTGGAATGATTACTTTGGAACACCTTTCTGATTATTTATTATTAATTGAATTGTAAAAAATTTCTAGAGTCGAACCTAACGAACACGCATAATCATAAAATTCTTAAATAATTTGGCAACCAATATGGAGATTTTACTGGATTTTTCCAAAGCAGTCAAAATTTCCTTAATACATTTTGTTTAGACCATCCTGCATTCCCAGGGTAATACTGAAACGCACACACACACACACACACACACACACACACACACACACACACACACACACACACACACTCGCTGGTGCAGTGGTAACGTTCTCGCTTGCCATCTGCTAGACGGGAGTTCGCGCCTCGCTCAGGTTGCGAAAAGTTTCACTGACGAAGTGGGTGGTTACTGTCCCCCTTGAGCAAGGGGACGGGTGTGGGCGTGTGTGAAGCTCACAGCCTTGCCCATAGATCGGACTATATGAGCTCTCAGCTCCCTTCCGGGAGGGTAAAAGCTGACGATCACGACCATCAGGTGATCCTGACCGACCCGGTGAATTACACAGACACACACACAAACACAAATCTTATTGATTCACTTACTCATAGTTCTGTGGTTTATAAACGACTACGGGTGCCTACCACAGACTGACGATCTAAGGAAAAATTTCAAATCATCTTGATCCACATATCGATAGTACTATGGTTTATTTACGTCTTAGCTTGCTACCCAGACTGTTTCAATCTGAGGAATAATTGTCACTGTCGAGCATTTAAAGCTTTTAATCGCAGTTAGAACTCCTTGATGACGAATATAATTATGAATGGATACATGAGTCCGTTAAAACATGAAAATGAAAACTGAGTCAGTCGTTCAGACCCGAGAACCTTCACTGTGGCCACTTTTTCAACAAAACGAAAGTTTGGAAAGTCACTGGACATCACAGCCCACCTACCTGATAGGGCTTCGCGACTAGATTTTGAGTCATGACCCAAGTATTAGGAAGTACTTGAATAGACTATAGGGTGATGTGGAGACAACTATATTACCTATGTAAAGTGAGTGGAGAGACGCAAATGCAGTGTTGGTCCAACAAGCAAACCTTCAAACGTGTCCCCGCGCTTTGCTGTTGCAGGATGCTCTTTCCTATAGTAGAACATCAGTGTGTTTCATAGCATGGCGATAGAGGCGGTGTAATGCGTGCAGTTTATGGGTAGGATTGACCACAGACAGCATTAAATAAACAAAACCTTCGGTAACTAAAATGCAATTTTCATTTTCACAACCATCATACAATTCATACATCCTTGGGAGGAACTCCCTTTCCTATGATAACTAGTTTTTGTATAAGTTTCAATGCCGTAAAGGTATTTCATTGAACGAAGAAAAAACGCATCATAATGAAGGAGATATGGTAATCATGGCATCCTAATTAAAGACACAACAATCTCGCCCTGCTCGTAGTCACTAAAACATAAAAGATTAGATACTTGTGATGCACTTGATTCATTGGACATGATAAATCACGGTATTACTTATCAGATATTATATTATAGACACTCTCATTCACTATGGCGCCATGTCATTTGGTATGTGGACTTATTATCACCTTTTACGAAGAGGGTTAAACCATCAGAATGACCAGTGAATAAAAGTCCAATTGCTTTGAATAAAATGGAAGCGCTGATTCCAAGAGAAACACGGCAGTCCCATGAAAGCATGTTAACTACTGCATGCTTGTCCGACGTATATAATGTTATTTTTTTCCTCCTTAGTACTTCCCAATAAGTTTTTGAAACACTGTACATGGTTGACTTATCAGTTCATCTCTCCATACCTCTTGCACGGTAAGAAAAATGTGCATGCAGCTGCAGTTAAACCAAATTGCATAATCGGGCTGAACAGGTTATTTGTAATGATTGCTAAAACTTCCAGTAATGTCTTCTAATCAGAATAAAATAGTTTTTCGGTAATTACAATAGAATATGAAAAACGTCCTCAGATTTATGGGGTAAATTATAATAATTCCTTATTATGGATTTAATTATCTGATCAAACTATAATCACAACGCCTCGGTAGCGCAGTTGGTAGCGCATGAGAATAATCTCAAGGTCGTGAGTTCGACTCTCACCCGACGGCATTACCTTTTTAATCACTTCAGCCCCACCACGTATTTTTATATTATAGACTTAACATCTAAAGACAGTTTTCTTCAGTTGACTAGAGCCTTTGGTGAAAAAGTTGATGAAGGCAGTACTCAAGCCTGAGAATTTGAAAAGGCTCTTCTAGAAACTAGGAAACAATTTAAAACGCTGGGTTGTAACCGTATAACGATGAGATTCCTAACCTCCTATGACTTAGACCCCTGACCAGTTTATGGGGAAAAGTTTGTGATCCATAACTGCTGACATTATCATCATTTATCTCATCATCATACATAGGTTGTCATACATTATGATGAAATGTTTCCCGGACAATAATACGTTCTGGTTACTAGCATACTTTAATAGATATCTGACGTAAAAATACAAAATAATAGCCTAATATGCAGGAACTCTTTCCGTACTATGCATTTCGTTGCCTTGATGCTACACTGTACACAATACACACAGCACAGTATATATTTAAGGTCTCCCATGATTGGTGGAAACGAGTCTGTGCTTGCTTAGTTTACTGCCTTCTGTGTCTTCTCTCTCTTCCGAGCACATGCCAAATTGGATTTCATTCCTTCACCCATACACGTCAAATGTGGCACACGTGTGACTGGAATGATTACTTTGGAACACCTTTCTGATTATTTATTATTAATTGAATTGTAAAAAATTTCTAGAGTCGAACCTAACGAACACGCATAATCATAAAATTCTTAAATAATTTGGCAACCAATATGGAGATTTTACTGGATTTTTCCAAAGCAGTCAAAATTTCCTTAATACATTTTGTTTAGACCATCCTGCATTCCCAGGGTAATACTGACACACACACACACACACACACACACACACACACACACACACACACACTCGCTGGTGCAGTGGTAACGTTCTCGCTTGCCATCTGCTAGACGGGAGTTCGCGCCTCGCTCAGGTTGCGAAAAGTTTCACTGACGAAGTGGGTGGTTACTGTCCCCCTTGAGCAAGGGGACGGGTGTGGGCGTGTGTGAAGCTCACAGCCTTGCCCATAGATCGGACTATATGAGCTCTCAGCTCCCTTCCGGGAGGGTAAAAGCTGACGATCACGACCATCAGGTGATCCTGACCGACCCGGTGAATTACACAGACACACACACAAACACAAATCTTATTGATTCACTTACTCATAGTTCTGTGGTTTATAAACGACTACGGGTGCCTACCACAGACTGACGATCTAAGGAAAAATTTCAAATCATCTTGATCCACATATCGATAGTACTATGGTTTATTTACGTCTTAGCTTGCTACCCAGACTGTTTCAATCTGAGGAATAATTGTCACTGTCGAGCATTTAAAGCTTTTAATCGCAGTTAGAACTCCTTGATGACGAATATAATTATGAATGGATACATGAGTCCGTTAAAACATGAAAATGAAAACTGAGTCAGTCGTTCAGACCCGAGAACCTTCACTGTGGCCACTTTTTCAACAAAACGAAAGTTTGGAAAGTCACTGGACATCACAGCCCACCTACCTGATAGGGCTTCGCGACTAGATTTTGAGTCATGACCCAAGTATTAGGAAGTACTTGAATAGACTATAGGGTGATGTGGAGACAACTATATTACCTATGTAAAGTGAGTGGAGAGACGCAAATGCAGTGTTGGTCCAACAAGCAAACCTTCAAACGTGTCCCCGCGCTTTGCTGTTGCAGGATGCTCTTTCCTATAGTAGAACATCAGTGTGTTTCATAGCATGGCGATAGAGGCGGTGTAATGCGTGCAGTTTATGGGTAGGATTGACCACAGACAGCATTAAATAAACAAAACCTTCGGTAACTAAAATGCAATTTTCATTTTCACAACCATCATACAATTCATACATCCTTGGGAGGAACTCCCTTTCCTATGATAACTAGTTTTTGTATAAGTTTCAATGCCGTAAAGGTATTTCATTGAACGAAGAAAAAACGCATCATAATGAAGGAGATATGGTAATCATGGCATCCTAATTAAAGACACAACAATCTCGCCCTGCTCGTAGTCACTAAAACATAAAAGATTAGATACTTGTGATGCACTTGATTCATTGGACATGATAAAACACGGTATTACTTATCAGATATTATATTATAGACACTCTCATTCACTATGGCGCCATGTCATTTGGTATGTGGACTTATTATCACCTTTTACGAAGAGGGTTAAACCATCAGAATGACCAGTGAATAAAAGTCCAATTGCTTTGAATAAAATGGAAGCGCTGATTCCAAGAGAAACACGGCAGTCCCATGAAAGCATGTTAACTACTGCATGCTTGTCCGACGTATATAATGTTATTGTTTTTCCTCCTTGGTACTTCCCAATAATTTTTTGAAACACTGTACATGGTTGACTTATCAGTTCATCTCTCCATACCTCTTGCACGGTAAGAAAAATGTGCATGCAGCTGCAGTTAAACCAAATTGCATAATCGGGCTGAACAGGTTATTTGTAATGATTGCTAAAACTTCCAGTAATGTCTTCTAATCAGAATAAAATAGTTTTTCGGTAATTACAATAGAATATGAAAAACGTCCTCAGATTTATGGGGTAAATTATAATAATTCCTTATTATGGATTTAATTATCTGATCAAACTATAATCACAACGCCTCGGTAGCGCAGTTGGTAGCGCATGAGAATAATCTCAAGGTCGTGAGTTCGACTCTCACCCGACGGCATTACCTTTTTAATCACTTCAGCCCCACCACGTATTTTTATATTATAGACTTAACATCTAAAGACAGTTTTCTTCAGTTGACTAGAGCCTTTGGTGAAAAAGTTGATGAAGGCAGTACTCAAGCCTGAGAATTTGAAAAGGCTCTTCTAGAAACTAGGAAACAATTTAAAACGCTGGGTTGTAACCGTATAACGATGAGATTCCTAACCTCCTATGACTTAGACCCCTGACCAGTTTATGGGGAAAAGTTTGTGATCCATAACTGCTGACATTATCATCATTTATCTCATCATCATACATAGGTTGTCATACATTATGATGAAATGTTTCCCGGACAATAATACGTTCTGGTTACTAGCATACTTTAATAGATATCTGACGTAAAAATACAAAATAATAGCCTAATATGCAGGAACTCTTTCCGTACTATGCATTTCGTTGCCTTGATGCTACACTGTACACAATACACACAGCACAGTATATATTTAAGGTCTCCCATGATTGGTGGAAACGAGTCTGTGCTTGCTTAGTTTACTGCCTTCTGTGTCTTCTCTCTCTTCCGAGCACATGCCAAATTGGATTTCATTCCTTCACCCATACACGTCAAATGTGGCACACGTGTGACTGGAATGATTACTTTGGAACACCTTTCTGATTATTTATTATTAATTGAATTGTAAAAAATTTCTAGAGTCGAACCTAACGAACACGCATAATCATAAAATTCTTAAATAATTTGGCAATCAATATGGAGATTTTACTGGATTTTTCCAAAGCAGTCAAAATTTCCTTAATACATTTTGTTTAGACCATCCTGCATTCCCAGGGTAATACTGAAACGCACACACACACACACACACACACACACACACACACACACACACACTCGCTGGTGCAGTGGTAACGTTCTCGCTTGCCATCTGCTAGACGGGAGTTCGCGCCTCGCTCAGGTTGCGAAAAGTTTCACTGACGAAGTGGGTGGTTACTGTCCCCCTTGAGCAAGGGGACGGGTGTGGGCGTGTGTGAAGCTCACAGCCTTGCCCATAGATCGGACTATATGAGCTCTCAGCTCCCTTCCGGGAGGGTAAAAGCTGACGATCACGACCATCAGGTGATCCTGACCGACCCGGTGAATTACACAGACACACACACAAACACAAATCTTATTGATTCACTTACTCATAGTTCTGTGGTTTATAAACGACTACGGGTGCCTACCACAGACTGACGATCTAAGGAAAAATTTCAAATCATCTTGATCCACATATCGATAGTACTATGGTTTATTTACGTCTTAGCTTGCTACCCAGACTGTTTCAATCTGAGGAATAATTGTCACTGTCGAGCATTTAAAGCTTTTAATCGCAGTTAGAACTCCTTGATGACGAATATAATTATGAATGGATACATGAGTCCGTTAAAACATGAAAATGAAAACTGAGTCAGTCGTTCAGACCCGAGAACCTTCACTGTGGCCACTTTTTCAACAAAACGAAAGTTTGGAAAGTCACTGGACATCACAGCCCACCTACCTGATAGGGCTTCGCGACTAGATTTTGAGTCATGACCCAAGTATTAGGAAGTACTTGAATAGACTATAGGGTGATGTGGAGACAACTATATTACCTATGTAAAGTGAGTGGAGAGACGCAAATGCAGTGTTGGTCCAACAAGCAAACCTTCAAACGTGTCCCCGCGCTTTGCTGTTGCAGGATGCTCTTTCCTATAGTAGAACATCAGTGTGTTTCATAGCATGGCGATAGAGGCGGTGTAATGCGTGCAGTTTATGGGTAGGATTGACCACAGACAGCATTAAATAAACAAAACCTTCGGTAACTAAAATGCAATTTTCATTTTCACAACCATCATACAATTCATACATCCTTGGGAGGAACTCCCTTTCCTATGATAACTAGTTTTTGTATAAGTTTCAATGCCGTAAAGGTATTTCATTGAACGAAGAAAAAACGCATCATAATGAAGGAGATATGGTAATCATGGCATCCTAATTAAAGACACAACAATCTCGCCCTGCTCGTAGTCACTAAAACATAAAAGATTAGATACTTGTGATGCACTTGATTCATTGGACATGATAAATCACGGTATTACTTATCAGATATTATATTATAGACACTCTCATTCACTATGGCGCCATGTCATTTGGTATGTGGACTTATTATCACCTTTTACGAAGAGGGTTAAACCATCAGAATGACCAGTGAATAAAAGTCCAATTGCTTTGAATAAAATGGAAGCGCTGATTCCAAGAGAAACACGGCAGTCCCATGAAAGCATGTTAACTACTGCATGCTTGTCCGACGTATATAATGTTATTTTTTTCCTCCTTGGTACTTCCCAATAAGTTTTTGAAACACTGTACATGGTTGACTTATCAGTTCATCTCTCCATACCTCTTGCACGGTAAGAAAAATGTGCATGCAGCTGCAGTTAAACCAAATTGCATAATCGGGCTGAACAGGTTATTTGTAATGATTGCTAAAACTTCCAGTAATGTCTTCTAATCAGAATAAAATAGTTTTTCGGTAATTACAATAGAATATGAAAAACGTCCTCAGATTTATGGGGTAAATTATAATAATTCCTTATTATGGATTTAATTATCTGATCAAACTATAATCACAACGCCTCGGTAGCGCAGTTGGTAGCGCATGAGAATAATCTCAAGGTCGTGAGTTCGACTCTCACCCGACGGCATTACCTTTTTAATCACTTCAGCCCCACCACGTATTTTTATATTATAGACTTAACATCTAAAGACAGTTTTCTTCAGTTGACTAGAGCCTTTGGTGAAAAAGTTGATGAAGGCAGTACTCAAGCCTGAGAATTTGAAAAGGCTCTTCTAGAAACTAGGAAACAATTTAAAACGCTGGGTTGTAACCGTATAACGATGAGATTCCTAACCTCCTATGACTTAGACCCCTGACCAGTTTATGGGGAAAAGTTTGTGATCCATAACTGCTGACATTATCATCATTTATCTCATCATCATACATAGGTTGTCATACATTATGATGAAATGTTTCCCGGACAATAATACGTTCTGGTTACTAGCATACTTTAATAGATATCTGACGTAAAAATACAAAATAATAGCCTAATATGCAGGAACTCTTTCCGTACTATGCATTTCGTTGCCTTGATGCTACACTGTACACAATACACACAGCACAGTATATATTTAAGGTCTCCCATGATTGGTGGAAACGAGTCTGTGCTTGCTTAGTTTACTGCCTTCTGTGTCTTCTCTCTCTTCCGAGCACATGCCAAATTGGATTTCATTCCTTCACCCATACACGTCAAATGTGGCACACGTGTGACTGGAATGATTACTTTGGAACACCTTTCTGATTATTTATTATTAATTGAATTGTAAAAAATTTCTAGAGTCGAACCTAACGAACACGCATAATCATAAAATTCTTAAATAATTTGGCAATCAATATGGAGATTTTACTGGATTTTTCCAAAGCAGTCAAAATTTCCTTAATACATTTTGTTTAGACCATCCTGCATTCCCAGGGTAATACTGAAACGCACACACACACACACACACACACACACACACACACACACACACACACACACTCGCTGGTGCAGTGGTAACGTTCTCGCTTGCCATCTGCTAGACGGGAGTTCGCGCCTCGCTCAGGTTGCGAAAAGTTTCACTGACGAAGTGGGTGGTTACTGTCCCCCTTGAGCAAGGGGACGGGTGTGGGCGTGTGTGAAGCTCACAGCCTTGCCCATAGATCGGACTATATGAGCTCTCAGCTCCCTTCCGGGAGGGTAAAAGCTGACGATCACGACCATCAGGTGATCCTGACCGACCCGGTGAATTACACAGACACACACACAAACACAAATCTTATTGATTCACTTACTCATAGTTCTGTGGTTTATAAACGACTACGGGTGCCTACCACAGACTGACGATCTAAGGAAAAATTTCAAATCATCTTGATCCACATATCGATAGTACTATGGTTTATTTACGTCTTAGCTTGCTACCCAGACTGTTTCAATCTGAGGAATAATTGTCACTGTCGAGCATTTAAAGCTTTTAATCGCAGTTAGAACTCCTTGATGACGAATATAATTATGAATGGATACATGAGTCCGTTAAAACATGAAAATGAAAACTGAGTCAGTCGTTCAGACCCGAGAACCTTCACTGTGGCCACTTTTTCAACAAAACGAAAGTTTGGAAAGTCACTGGACATCACAGCCCACCTACCTGATAGGGCTTCGCGACTAGATTTTGAGTCATGACCCAAGTATTAGGAAGTACTTGAATAGACTATAGGGTGATGTGGAGACAACTATATTACCTATGTAAAGTGAGTGGAGAGACGCAAATGCAGTGTTGGTCCAACAAGCAAACCTTCAAACGTGTCCCCGCGCTTTGCTGTTGCAGGATGCTCTTTCCTATAGTAGAACATCAGTGTGTTTCATAGCATGGCGATAGAGGCGGTGTAATGCGTGCAGTTTATGGGTAGGATTGACCACAGACAGCATTAAATAAACAAAACCTTCGGTAACTAAAATGCAATTTTCATTTTCACAACCATCATACAATTCATACATCCTTGGGAGGAACTCCCTTTCCTATGATAACTAGTTTTTGTATAAGTTTCAATGCCGTAAAGGTATTTCATTGAACGAAGAAAAAACGCATCATAATGAAGGAGATATGGTAATCATGGCATCCTAATTAAAGACACAACAATCTCGCCCTGCTCGTAGTCACTAAAACATAAAAGATTAGATACTTGTGATGCACTTGATTCATTGGACATGATAAATCACGGTATTACTTATCAGATGTTATATTATAGACACTCTCATTCACTATGGCGCCATGTCATTTGGTATGTGGACTTATTATCACCTTTTACGAAGAGGGTTAAACCATCAGAATGACCAGTGAATAAAAGTCCAATTGCTTTGAATAAAATGGAAGCGCTGATTCCAAGAGAAACACGGCAGTCCCATGAAAGCATGTTAACTACTGCATGCTTGTCCGACGTATATAATGTTATTTTTTTCCTCCTTGGTACTTCCCAATAAGTTTTTGAAACACTGTACATGGTTGACTTATCAGTTCATCTCTCCATACCTCTTGCACGGTAAGAAAAATGTGCATGCAGCTGCAGTTAAACCAAATTGCATAATCGGGCTGAACAGGTTATTTGTAATGATTGCTAAAACTTCCAGTAATGTCTTCTAATCAGAATAAAATAGTTTTTCGGTAATTACAATAGAATATGAAAAACGTCCTCAGATTTATGGGGTAAATTATAATAATTCCTTATTATGGATTTAATTATCTGATCAAACTATAATCACAACGCCTCGGTAGCGCAGTTGGTAGCGCATGAGAATAATCTCAAGGTCGTGAGTTCGACTCTCACCCGACGGCATTACCTTTTTAATCACTTCAGCCCCACCACGTATTTTTATATTATAGACTTAACATCTAAAGACAGTTTTCTTCAGTTGACTAGAGCCTTTGGTGAAAAAGTTGATGAAGGCAGTACTCAAGCCTGAGAATTTGAAAAGGCTCTTCTAGAAACTAGGAAACAATTTAAAACGCTGGGTTGTAACCGTATAACGATGAGATTCCTAACCTCCTATGACTTAGACCCCTGACCAGTTTATGGGGAAAAGTTTGTGATCCATAACTGCTGACATTATCATCATTTATCTCATCATCATACATAGGTTGTCATACATTATGATGAAATGTTTCCCGGACAATAATACGTTCTGGTTACTAGCATACTTTAATAGATATCTGACGTAAAAATACAAAATAATAGCCTAATATGCAGGAACTCTTTCCGTACTATGCATTTCGTTGCCTTGATGCTACACTGTACACAATACACACAGCACAGTATATATTTAAGGTCTCCCATGATTGGTGGAAACGAGTCTGTGCTTGCTTAGTTTACTGCCTTCTGTGTCTTCTCTCTCTTCCGAGCACATGCCAAATTGGATTTCATTCCTTCACCCATACACGTCAAATGTGGCACACGTGTGACTGGAATGATTACTTTGGAACACCTTTCTGATTATTTATTATTAATTGAATTGTAAAAAATTTCTAGAGTCGAACCTAACGAACACGCATAATCATAAAATTCTTAAATAATTTGGCAATCAATATGGAGATTTTACTGGATTTTTCCAAAGCAGTCAAAATTTCCTTAATACATTTTGTTTAGACCATCCTGCATTCCCAGGGTAATACTGAAACGCACACACACACACACACACACACACACACACACACACACACACTCGCTGGTGCAGTGGTAACGTTCTCGCTTGCCATCTGCTAGACGGGAGTTCGCGCCTCGCTCAGGTTGCGAAAAGTTTCACTGACGAAGTGGGTGGTTACTGTCCCCCTTGAGCAAGGGGACGGGTGTGGGCGTGTGTGAAGCTCACAGCCTTGCCCATAGATCGGACTATATGAGCTCTCAGCTCCCTTCCGGGAGGGTAAAAGCTGACGATCACGACCATCAGGTGATCCTGACCGACCCGGTGAATTACACAGACACACACACAAACACAAATCTTATTGATTCACTTACTCATAGTTCTGTGGTTTATAAACGACTACGGGTGCCTACCACAGACTGACGATCTAAGGAAAAATTTCAAATCATCTTGATCCACATATCGATAGTACTATGGTTTATTTACGTCTTAGCTTGCTACCCAGACTGTTTCAATCTGAGGAATAATTGTCACTGTCGAGCATTTAAAGCTTTTAATCGCAGTTAGAACTCCTTGATGACGAATATAATTATGAATGGATACATGAGTCCGTTAAAACATGAAAATGAAAACTGAGTCAGTCGTTCAGACCCGAGAACCTTCACTGTGGCCACTTTTTCAACAAAACGAAAGTTTGGAAAGTCACTGGACATCACAGCCCACCTACCTGATAGGGCTTCGCGACTAGATTTTGAGTCATGACCCAAGTATTAGGAAGTACTTGAATAGACTATAGGGTGATGTGGAGACAACTATATTACCTATGTAAAGTGAGTGGAGAGACGCAAATGCAGTGTTGGTCCAACAAGCAAACCTTCAAACGTGTCCCCGCGCTTTGCTGTTGCAGGATGCTCTTTCCTATAGTAGAACATCAGTGTGTTTCATAGCATGGCGATAGAGGCGGTGTAATGCGTGCAGTTTATGGGTAGGATTGACCACAGACAGCATTAAATAAACAAAACCTTCGGTAACTAAAATGCAATTTTCATTTTCACAACCATCATACAATTCATACATCCTTGGGAGGAACTCCCTTTCCTATGATAACTAGTTTTTGTATAAGTTTCAATGCCGTAAAGGTATTTCATTGAACGAAGAAAAAACGCATCATAATGAAGGAGATATGGTAATCATGGCATCCTAATTAAAGACACAACAATCTCGCCCTGCTCGTAGTCACTAAAACATAAAAGATTAGATACTTGTGATGCACTTGATTCATTGGACATGATAAATCACGGTATTACTTATCAGATATTATATTATAGACACTCTCATTCACTATGGCGCCATGTCATTTGGTATGTGGACTTATTATCACCTTTTACGAAGAGGGTTAAACCATCAGAATGACCAGTGAATAAAAGTCCAATTGCTTTGAATAAAATGGAAGCGCTGATTCCAAGAGAAACACGGCAGTCCCATGAAAGCATGTTAACTACTGCATGCTTGTCCGACGTATATAATGTTATTTTTTTCCTCCTTGGTACTTCCCAATAAGTTTTTGAAACACTGTACATGGTTGACTTATCAGTTCATCTCTCCATACCTCTTGCACGGTAAGAAAAATGTGCATGCAGCTGCAGTTAAACCAAATTGCATAATCGGGCTGAACAGGTTATTTGTAATGATTGCTAAAACTTCCAGTAATGTCTTCTAATCAGAATAAAATAGTTTTTCGGTAATTACAATAGAATATGAAAAACGTCCTCAGATTTATGGGGTAAATTATAATAATTCCTTATTATGGATTTAATTATCTGATCAAACTATAATCACAACGCCTCGGTAGCGCAGTTGGTAGCGCATGAGAATAATCTCAAGGTCGTGAGTTCGACTCTCACCCGACGGCATTACCTTTTTAATCACTTCAGCCCCACCACGTATTTTTATATTATAGACTTAACATCTAAAGACAGTTTTCTTCAGTTGACTAGAGCCTTTGGTGAAAAAGTTGATGAAGGCAGTACTCAAGCCTGAGAATTTGAAAAGGCTCTTCTAGAAACTAGGAAACAATTTAAAACGCTGGGTTGTAACCGTATAACGATGAGATTCCTAACCTCCTATGACTTAGACCCCTGACCAGTTTATGGGGAAAAGTTTGTGATCCATAACTGCTGACATTATCATCATTTATCTCATCATCATACATAGGTTGTCATACATTATGATGAAATGTTTCCCGGACAATAATACGTTCTGGTTACTAGCATACTTTAATAGATATCTGACGTAAAAATACAAAATAATAGCCTAATATGCAGGAACTCTTTCCGTACTATGCATTTCGTTGCCTTGATGCTACACTGTACACAATACACACAGCACAGTATATATTTAAGGTCTCCCATGATTGGTGGAAACGAGTCTGTGCTTGCTTAGTTTACTGCCTTCTGTGTCTTCTCTCTCTTCCGAGCACATGCCAAATTGGATTTCATTCCTTCACCCATACACGTCAAATGTGGCACACGTGTGACTGGAATGATTACTTTGGAACACCTTTCTGATTATTTATTATTAATTGAATTGTAAAAAATTTCTAGAGTCGAACCTAACGAACACGCATAATCATAAAATTCTTAAATAATTTGGCAATCAATATGGAGATTTTACTGGATTTTTCCAAAGCAGTCAAAATTTCCTTAATACATTTTGTTTAGACCATCCTGCATTCCCAGGGTAATACTGAAACGCACACACACACACACACACACACACACACACACACACACACACACACACACTCGCTGGTGCAGTGGTAACGTTCTCGCTTGCCATCTGCTAGACGGGAGTTCGCGCCTCGCTCAGGTTGCGAAAAGTTTCACTGACGAAGTGGGTGGTTACTGTCCCCCTTGAGCAAGGGGACGGGTGTGGGCGTGTGTGAAGCTCACAGCCTTGCCCATAGATCGGACTATATGAGCTCTCAGCTCCCTTCCGGGAGGGTAAAAGCTGACGATCACGACCATCAGGTGATCCTGACCGACCCGGTGAATTACACAGACACACACACAAACACAAATCTTATTGATTCACTTACTCATAGTTCTGTGGTTTATAAACGACTACGGGTGCCTACCACAGACTGACGATCTAAGGAAAAATTTCAAATCATCTTGATCCACATATCGATAGTACTATGGTTTATTTACGTCTTAGCTTGCTACCCAGACTGTTTCAATCTGAGGAATAATTGTCACTGTCGAGCATTTAAAGCTTTTAATCGCAGTTAGAACTCCTTGATGACGAATATAATTATGAATGGATACATGAGTCCGTTAAAACATGAAAATGAAAACTGAGTCAGTCGTTCAGACCCGAGAACCTTCACTGTGGCCACTTTTTCAACAAAACGAAAGTTTGGAAAGTCACTGGACATCACAGCCCACCTACCTGATAGGGCTTCGCGACTAGATTTTGAGTCATGACCCAAGTATTAGGAAGTACTTGAATAGACTATAGGGTGATGTGGAGACAACTATATTACCTATGTAAAGTGAGTGGAGAGACGCAAATGCAGTGTTGGTCCAACAAGCAAACCTTCAAACATGTCCCCGCGCTTTGCTGTTGCAGGATGCTCTTTCCTATAGTAGAACATCAGTGTGTTTCATAGCATGGCGATAGAGGCGGTGTAATGCGTGCAGTTTATGGGTAGGATTGACCACAGACAGCATTAAATAAACAAAACCTTCGGTAACTAAAATGCAATTTTCATTTTCACAACCATCATACAATTCATACATCCTTGGGAGGAACTCCCTTTCCTATGATAACTAGTTTTTGTATAAGTTTCAATGCCGTAAAGGTATTTCATTGAACGAAGAAAAAACGCATCATAATGAAGGAGATATGGTAATCATGGCATCCTAATTAAAGACACAACAATCTCGCCCTGCTCGTAGTCACTAAAACATAAAAGATTAGATACTTGTGATGCACTTGATTCATTGGACATGATAAATCACGGTATTACTTATCAGATATTATATTATAGACACTCTCATTCACTATGGCGCCATGTCATTTGGTATGTGGACTTATTATCACCTTTTACGAAGAGGGTTAAACCATCAGAATGACCAGTGAATAAAAGTCCAATTGCTTTGAATAAAATGGAAGCGCTGATTCCAAGAGAAACACGGCAGTCCCATGAAAGCATGTTAACTACTGCATGCTTGTCCGACGTATATAATGTTATTTTTTTCCTCCTTGGTACTTCCCAATAAGTTTTTGAAACACTGTACATGGTTGACTTATCAGTTCATCTCTCCATACCTCTTGCACGGTAAGAAAAATGTGCATGCAGCTGCAGTTAAACCAAATTGCATAATCGGGCTGAACAGGTTATTTGTAATGATTGCTAAAACTTCCAGTAATGTCTTCTAATCAGAATAAAATAGTTTTTCGGTAATTACAATAGAATATGAAAAACGTCCTCAGATTTATGGGGTAAATTATAATAATTCCTTATTATGGATTTAATTATCTGATCAAACTATAATCACAACGCCTCGGTAGCGCAGTTGGTAGCGCATGAGAATAATCTCAAGGTCGTGAGTTCGACTCTCACCCGACGGCATTACCTTTTTAATCACTTCAGCCCCACCACGTATTTTTATATTATAGACTTAACATCTAAAGACAGTTTTCTTCAGTTGACTAGAGCCTTTGGTGAAAAAGTTGATGAAGGCAGTACTCAAGCCTGAGAATTTGAAAAGGCTCTTCTAGAAACTAGGAAACAATTTAAAACGCTGGGTTGTAACCGTATAACGATGAGATTCCTAACCTCCTATGACTTAGACCCCTGACCAGTTTATGGGGAAAAGTTTGTGATCCATAACTGCTGACATTATCATCATTTATCTCATCATCATACATAGGTTGTCATACATTATGATGAAATGTTTCCCGGACAATAATACGTTCTGGTTACTAGCATACTTTAATAGATATCTGACGTAAAAATACAAAATAATAGCCTAATATGCAGGAACTCTTTCCGTACTATGCATTTCGTTGCCTTGATGCTACACTGTACACAATACACACAGCACAGTATATATTTAAGGTCTCCCATGATTGGTGGAAACGAGTCTGTGCTTGCTTAGTTTACTGCCTTCTGTGTCTTCTCTCTCTTCCGAGCACATGCCAAATTGGATTTCATTCCTTCACCCATACACGTCAAATGTGGCACACGTGTGACTGGAATGATTACTTTGGAACACCTTTCTGATTATTTATTATTAATTGAATTGTAAAAAATTTCTAGAGTCGAACCTAACGAACACGCATAATCATAAAATTCTTAAATAATTTGGCAATCAATATGGAGATTTTACTGGATTTTTCCAAAGCAGTCAAAATTTCCTTAATACATTTTGTTTAGACCATCCTGCATTCCCAGGGTAATACTGAAACACACACACACACACACACACACACACACACACACACACACACACACACTCGCTGGTGCAGTGGTAACGTTCTCGCTTGCCATCTGCTAGACGGGAGTTCGCGCCTCGCTCAGGTTGCGAAAAGTTTCACTGACGAAGTGGGTGGTTACTGTCCCCCTTGAGCAAGGGGACGGGTGTGGGCGTGTGTGAAGCTCACAGCCTTGCCCATAGATCGGACTATATGAGCTCTCAGCTCCCTTCCGGGAGGGTAAAAGCTGACGATCACGACCATCAGGTGATCCTGACCGACCCGGTGAATTACACAGACACACACACAAACACAAATCTTATTGATTCACTTACTCATAGTTCTGTGGTTTATAAACGACTACGGGTGCCTACCACAGACTGACGATCTAAGGAAAAATTTCAAATCATCTTGATCCACATATCGATAGTACTATGGTTTATTTACGTCTTAGCTTGCTACCCAGACTGTTTCAATCTGAGGAATAATTGTCACTGTCGAGCATTTAAAGCTTTTAATCGCAGTTAGAACTCCTTGATGACGAATATAATTATGAATGGATACATGAGTCCGTTAAAACATGAAAATGAAAACTGAGTCAGTCGTTCAGACCCGAGAACCTTCACTGTGGCCACTTTTTCAACAAAACGAAAGTTTGGAAAGTCACTGGACATCACAGCCCACCTACCTGATAGGGCTTCGCGACTAGATTTTGAGTCATGACCCAAGTATTAGGAAGTACTTGAATAGACTATAGGGTGATGTGGAGACAACTATATTACCTATGTAAAGTGAGTGGAGAGACGCAAATGCAGTGTTGGTCCAACAAGCAAACCTTCAAACGTGTCCCCGCGCTTTGCTGTTGCAGGATGCTCTTTCCTATAGTAGAACATCAGTGTGTTTCATAGCATGGCGATAGAGGCGGTGTAATGCGTGCAGTTTATGGGTAGGATTGACCACAGACAGCATTAAATAAACAAAACCTTCGGTAACTAAAATGCAATTTTCATTTTCACAACCGTCATACAATTCATACATCCTTGGGAGGAACTCCCTTTCCTATGATAACTAGTTTTTGTATAAGTTTCAATGCCGTAAAGGTATTTCATTGAACGAAGAAAAAACGCATCATAATGAAGGAGATATGGTAATCATGGCATCCTAATTAAAGACACAACAATCTCGCCCTGCTCGTAGTCACTAAAACATAAAAGATTAGATACTTGTGATGCACTTGATTCGTTGGACATGATAAAACACGGTATTACTTATCAGATATTATATTATAGACACTCTCATTCACTATGGCGCCATGTCATTTGGTATGTGGACTTATTATCACCTTTTACGAAGAGGGTTAAACCATCAGAATGACCAGTGAATAAAAGTCCAATTGCTTTGAATAAAATGGAAGCGCTGATTCCAAGAGAAACACGGCAGTCCCATGAAAGCATGTTAACTACTGCATGCTTGTCCGACGTATATAATGTTATTTTTTTTCCTCCTTGGTACTTCCCAATAAGTTTTTGAAACACTGTACATGGTTGACTTATCAGTTCATCTCTCCATACCTCTTGCACGGTAAGAAAAATGTGCATGCAGCTGCAGTTAAACCAAATTGCATAATCGGGCTGAACAGGTTATTTGTAATGATTGCTAAAACTTCCAGTAATGTCTTCTAATCAGAATAAAATAGTTTTTCGGTAATTACAATAGAATATGAAAAACGTCCTCAGATTTATGGGGTAAATTATAATAATTCCTTATTATGGATTTAATTATCTGATCAAACTATAATCACAACGCCTCGGTAGCGCAGTTGGTAGCGCATGAGAATAATCTCAAGGTCGTGAGTTCGACTCTCACCCGACGGCATTACCTTTTTAATCACTTCAGCCCCACCACGTATTTTTATATTATAGACTTAACATCTAAAGACAGTTTTCTTCAGTTGACTAGAGCCTTTGGTGAAAAAGTTGATGAAGGCAGTACTCAAGCCTGAGAATTTGAAAAGGCTCTTCTAGAAACTAGGAAACAATTTAAAACGCTGGGTTGTAACCGTATAACGATGAGATTCCTAACCTCCTATGACTTAGACCCCTGACCAGTTTATGGGGAAAAGTTTGTGATCCATAACTGCTGACATTATCATCATTTATCTCATCATCATACATAGGTTGTCATACATTATGATGAAATGTTTCCCGGACAATAATACGTTCTGGTTACTAGCATACTTTAATAGATATCTGACGTAAAAATACAAAATAATAGCCTAATATGCAGGAACTCTTTCCGTACTATGCATTTCGTTGCCTTGATGCTACACTGTACACAATACACACAGCACAGTATATATTTAAGGTCTCCCATGATTGGTGGAAACGAGTCTGTGCTTGCTTAGTTTACTGCCTTCTGTGTCTTCTCTCTCTTCCGAGCACATGCCAAATTGGATTTCATTCCTTCACCCATACACGTCAAATGTGGCACACGTGTGACTGGAATGATTACTTTGGAACACCTTTCTGATTATTTATTATTAATTGAATTGTAAAAAATTTCTAGAGTCGAACCTAACGAACACGCATAATCATAAAATTCTTAAATAATTTGGCAATCAATATGGAGATTTTACTGGATTTTTCCAAAGCAGTCAAAATTTCCTTAATACATTTTGTTTAGACCATCCTGCATTCCCAGGGTAATACTGAAACACACACACACACACACACACACACACACACACACACACACACACACACACACTCGCTGGTGCAGTGGTAACGTTCTCGCTTGCCATCTGCTAGACGGGAGTTCGCGCCTCGCTCAGGTTGCGAAAAGTTTCACTGACGAAGTGGGTGGTTACTGTCCCCCTTGAGCAAGGGGACGGGTGTGGGCGTGTGTGAAGCTCACAGCCTTGCCCATAGATCGGACTATATGAGCTCTCAGCTCCCTTCCGGGAGGGTAAAAGCTGACGATCACGACCATCAGGTGATCCTGACCGACCCGGTGAATTACACAGACACACACACAAACACAAATCTTATTGATTCACTTACTCATAGTTCTGTGGTTTATAAACGACTACGGGTGCCTACCACAGACTGACGATCTAAGGAAAAATTTCAAATCATCTTGATCCACATATCGATAGTACTATGGTTTATTTACGTCTTAGCTTGCTACCCAGACTGTTTCAATCTGAGGAATAATTGTCACTGTCGAGCATTTAAAGCTTTTAATCGCAGTTAGAACTCCTTGATGACGAATATAATTATGAATGGATACATGAGTCCGTTAAAACATGAAAATGAAAACTGAGTCAGTCGTTCAGACCCGAGAACCTTCACTGTGGCCACTTTTTCAACAAAACGAAAGTTTGGAAAGTCACTGGACATCACAGCCCACCTACCTGATAGGGCTTCGCGACTAGATTTTGAGTCATGACCCAAGTATTAGGAAGTACTTGAATAGACTATAGGGTGATGTGGAGACAACTATATTACCTATGTAAAGTGAGTGGAGAGACGCAAATGCAGTGTTGGTCCAACAAGCAAACCTTCAAACGTGTCCCCGCGCTTTGCTGTTGCAGGATGCTCTTTCCTATAGTAGAACATCAGTGTGTTTCATAGCATGGCGATAGAGGCGGTGTAATGCGTGCAGTTTATGGGTAGGATTGACCACAGACAGCATTAAATAAACAAAACCTTCGGTAACTAAAATGCAATTTTCATTTTCACAACCATCATACAATTCATACATCCTTGGGAGGAACTCCCTTTCCTATGATAACTAGTTTTTGTATAAGTTTCAATGCCGTAAAGGTATTTCATTGAACGAAGAAAAAACGCATCATAATGAAGGAGATATGGTAATCATGGCATCCTAATTAAAGACACAACAATCTCGCCCTGCTCGTAGTCACTAAAACATAAAAGATTAGATACTTGTGATGCACTTGATTCATTGGACATGATAAATCACGGTATTACTTATCAGATATTATATTATAGACACTCTCATTCACTATGGCGCCATGTCATTTGGTATGTGGACTTATTATCACCTTTTACGAAGAGGGTTAAACCATCAGAATGACCAGTGAATAAAAGTCCAATTGCTTTGAATAAAATGGAAGCGCTGATTCCAAGAGAAACACGGCAGTCCCATGAAAGCATGTTAACTACTGCATGCTTGTCCGACGTATATAATGTTATTTTTTTCCTCCTTGGTACTTCCCAATAAGTTTTTGAAACACTGTACATGGTTGACTTATCAGTTCATCTCTCCATACCTCTTGCACGGTAAGAAAAATGTGCATGCAGCTGCAGTTAAACCAAATTGCATAATCGGGCTGAACAGGTTATTTGTAATGATTGCTAAAACTTCCAGTAATGTCTTCTAATCAGAATAAAATAGTTTTTCGGTAATTACAATAGAATATGAAAAACGTCCTCAGATTTATGGGGTAAATTATAATAATTCCTTATTATGGATTTAATTATCTGATCAAACTATAATCACAACGCCTCGGTAGCGCAGTTGGTAGCGCATGAGAATAATCTCAAGGTCGTGAGTTCGACTCTCACCCGACGGCATTACCTTTTTAATCACTTCAGCCCCACCACGTATTTTTATATTATAGACTTAACATCTAAAGACAGTTTTCTTCAGTTGACTAGAGCCTTTGGTGAAAAAGTTGATGAAGGCAGTACTCAAGCCTGAGAATTTGAAAAGGCTCTTCTAGAAACTAGGAAACAATTTAAAACGCTGGGTTGTAACCGTATAACGATGAGATTCCTAACCTCCTATGACTTAGACCCCTGACCAGTTTATGGGGAAAAGTTTGTGATCCATAACTGCTGACATTATCATCATTTATCTCATCATCATACATAGGTTGTCATACATTATGATGAAATGTTTCCCGGACAATAATACGTTCTGGTTACTAGCATACTTTAATAGATATCTGACGTAAAAATACAAAATAATAGCCTAATATGCAGGAACTCTTTCCGTACTATGCATTTCGTTGCCTTGATGCTACACTGTACACAATACACACAGCACAGTATATATTTAAGGTCTCCCATGATTGGTGGAAACGAGTCTGTGCTTGCTTAGTTTACTGCCTTCTGTGTCTTCTCTCTCTTCCGAGCACATGCCAAATTGGATTTCATTCCTTCACCCATACACGTCAAATGTGGCACACGTGTGACTGGAATGATTACTTTGGAACACCTTTCTGATTATTTATTATTAATTGAATTGTAAAAAATTTCTAGAGTCGAACCTAACGAACACGCATAATCATAAAATTCTTAAATAATTTGGCAATCAATATGGAGATTTTACTGGATTTTTCCAAAGCAGTCAAAATTTCCTTAATACATTTTGTTTAGACCATCCTGCATTCCCAGGGTAATACTGAAACGCACACACACACACACACACACACACACACACACACACACACACACACACACTCGCTGGTGCAGTGGTAACGTTCTCGCTTGCCATCTGCTAGACGGGAGTTCGCGCCTCGCTCAGGTTGCGAAAAGTTTCACTGACGAAGTGGGTGGTTACTGTCCCCCTTGAGCAAGGGGACGGGTGTGGGCGTGTGTGAAGCTCACAGCCTTGCCCATAGATCGGACTATATGAGCTCTCAGCTCCCTTCCGGGAGGGTAAAAGCTGACGATCACGACCATCAGGTGATCCTGACCGACCCGGTGAATTACACAGACACACACACAAACACAAATCTTATTGATTCACTTACTCATAGTTCTGTGGTTTATAAACGACTACGGGTGCCTACCACAGACTGACGATCTAAGGAAAAATTTCAAATCATCTTGATCCACATATCGATAGTACTATGGTTTATTTACGTCTTAGCTTGCTACCCAGACTGTTTCAATCTGAGGAATAATTGTCACTGTCGAGCATTTAAAGCTTTTAATCGCAGTTAGAACTCCTTGATGACGAATATAATTATGAATGGATACATGAGTCCGTTAAAACATGAAAATGAAAACTGAGTCAGTCGTTCAGACCCGAGAACCTTCACTGTGGCCACTTTTTCAACAAAACGAAAGTTTGGAAAGTCACTGGACATCACAGCCCACCTACCTGATAGGGCTTCGCGACTAGATTTTGAGTCATGACCCAAGTATTAGGAAGTACTTGAATAGACTATAGGGTGATGTGGAGACAACTATATTACCTATGTAAAGTGAGTGGAGAGACGCAAATGCAGTGTTGGTCCAACAAGCAAACCTTCAAACGTGTCCCCGCGCTTTGCTGTTGCAGGATGCTCTTTCCTATAGTAGAACATCAGTGTGTTTCATAGCATGGCGATAGAGGCGGTGTAATGCGTGCAGTTTATGGGTAGGATTGACCACAGACAGCATTAAATAAACAAAACCTTCGGTAACTAAAATGCAATTTTCATTTTCACAACCATCATACAATTCATACATCCTTGGGAGGAACTCCCTTTCCTATGATAACTAGTTTTTGTATAAGTTTCAATGCCGTAAAGGTATTTCATTGAACGAAGAAAAAACGCATCATAATGAAGGAGATATGGTAATCATGGCATCCTAATTAAAGACACAACAATCTCGCCCTGCTCGTAGTCACTAAAACATAAAAGATTAGATACTTGTGATGCACTTGATTCATTGGACATGATAAATCACGGTATTACTTATCAGATGTTATATTATAGACACTCTCATTCACTATGGCGCCATGTCATTTGGTATGTGGACTTATTATCACCTTTTACGAAGAGGGTTAAACCATCAGAATGACCAGTGAATAAAAGTCCAATTGCTTTGAATAAAATGGAAGCGCTGATTCCAAGAGAAACACGGCAGTCCCATGAAAGCATGTTAACTACTGCATGCTTGTCCGACGTATATAATGTTATTTTTTTCCTCCTTGGTACTTCCCAATAAGTTTTTGAAACACTGTACATGGTTGACTTATCAGTTCATCTCTCCATACCTCTTGCACGGTAAGAAAAATGTGCATGCAGCTGCAGTTAAACCAAATTGCATAATCGGGCTGAACAGGTTATTTGTAATGATTGCTAAAACTTCCAGTAATGTCTTCTAATCAGAATAAAATAGTTTTTCGGTAATTACAATAGAATATGAAAAACGTCCTCAGATTTATGGGGTAAATTATAATAATTCCTTATTATGGATTTAATTATCTGATCAAACTATAATCACAACGCCTCGGTAGCGCAGTTGGTAGCGCATGAGAATAATCTCAAGGTCGTGAGTTCGACTCTCACCCGACGGCATTACCTTTTTAATCACTTCAGCCCCACCACGTATTTTTATATTATAGACTTAACATCTAAAGACAGTTTTCTTCAGTTGACTAGAGCCTTTGGTGAAAAAGTTGATGAAGGCAGTACTCAAGCCTGAGAATTTGAAAAGGCTCTTCTAGAAACTAGGAAACAATTTAAAACGCTGGGTTGTAACCGTATAACGATGAGATTCCTAACCTCCTATGACTTAGACCCCTGACCAGTTTATGGGGAAAAGTTTGTGATCCATAACTGCTGACATTATCATCATTTATCTCATCATCATACATAGGTTGTCATACATTATGATGAAATGTTTCCCGGACAATAATACGTTCTGGTTACTAGCATACTTTAATAGATATCTGACGTAAAAATACAAAATAATAGCCTAATATGCAGGAACTCTTTCCGTACTATGCATTTCGTTGCCTTGATGCTACACTGTACACAATACACACAGCACAGTATATATTTAAGGTCTCCCATGATTGGTGGAAACGAGTCTGTGCTTGCTTAGTTTACTGCCTTCTGTGTCTTCTCTCTCTTCCGAGCACATGCCAAATTGGATTTCATTCCTTCACCCATACACGTCAAATGTGGCACACGTGTGACTGGAATGATTACTTTGGAACACCTTTCTGATTATTTATTATTAATTGAATTGTAAAAAATTTCTAGAGTCGAACCTAACGAACACGCATAATCATAAAATTCTTAAATAATTTGGCAATCAATATGGAGATTTTACTGGATTTTTCCAAAGCAGTCAAAATTTCCTTAATACATTTTGTTTAGACCATCCTGCATTCCCAGGGTAATACTGAAACGCACACACACACACACACACACACACACACACACACACACACACACACACACTCGCTGGTGCAGTGGTAACGTTCTCGCTTGCCATCTGCTAGACGGGAGTTCGCGCCTCGCTCAGGTTGCGAAAAGTTTCACTGACGAAGTGGGTGGTTACTGTCCCCCTTGAGCAAGGGGACGGGTGTGGGCGTGTGTGAAGCTCACAGCCTTGCCCATAGATCGGACTATATGAGCTCTCAGCTCCCTTCCGGGAGGGTAAAAGCTGACGATCACGACCATCAGGTGATCCTGACCGACCCGGTGAATTACACAGACACACACACAAACACAAATCTTATTGATTCACTTACTCATAGTTCTGTGGTTTATAAACGACTACGGGTGCCTACCACAGACTGACGATCTAAGGAAAAATTTCAAATCATCTTGATCCACATATCGATAGTACTATGGTTTATTTACGTCTTAGCTTGCTACCCAGACTGTTTCAATCTGAGGAATAATTGTCACTGTCGAGCATTTAAAGCTTTTAATCGCAGTTAGAACTCCTTGATGACGAATATAATTATGAATGGATACATGAGTCCGTTAAAACATGAAAATGAAAACTGAGTCAGTCGTTCAGACCCGAGAACCTTCACTGTGGCCACTTTTTCAACAAAACGAAAGTTTGGAAAGTCACTGGACATCACAGCCCACCTACCTGATAGGGCTTCGCGACTAGATTTTGAGTCATGACCCAAGTATTAGGAAGTACTTGAATAGACTATAGGGTGATGTGGAGACAACTATATTACCTATGTAAAGTGAGTGGAGAGACGCAAATGCAGTGTTGGTCCAACAAGCAAACCTTCAAACGTGTCCCCGCGCTTTGCTGTTGCAGGATGCTCTTTCCTATAGTAGAACATCAGTGTGTTTCATAGCATGGCGATAGAGGCGGTGTAATGCGTGCAGTTTATGGGTAGGATTGACCACAGACAGCATTAAATAAACAAAACCTTCGGTAACTAAAATGCAATTTTCATTTTCACAACCATCATACAATTCATACATCCTTGGGAGGAACTCCCTTTCCTATGATAACTAGTTTTTGTATAAGTTTCAATGCCGTAAAGGTATTTCATTGAACGAAGAAAAAACGCATCATAATGAAGGAGATATGGTAATCATGGCATCCTAATTAAAGACACAACAATCTCGCCCTGCTCGTAGTCACTAAAACATAAAAGATTAGATACTTGTGATGCACTTGATTCATTGGACATGATAAATCACGGTATTACTTATCAGATATTATATTATAGACACTCTCATTCACTATGGCGCCATGTCATTTGGTATGTGGACTTATTATCACCTTTTACGAAGAGGGTTAAACCATCAGAATGACCAGTGAATAAAAGTCCAATTGCTTTGAATAAAATGGAAGCGCTGATTCCAAGAGAAACACGGCAGTCCCATGAAAGCATGTTAACTACTGCATGCTTGTCCGACGTATATAATGTTATTTTTTTCCTCCTTGGTACTTCCCAATAAGTTTTTGAAACACTGTACATGGTTGACTTATCAGTTCATCTCTCCATACCTCTTGCACGGTAAGAAAAATGTGCATGCAGCTGCAGTTAAACCAAATTGCATAATCGGGCTGAACAGGTTATTTGTAATGATTGCTAAAACTTCCAGTAATGTCTTCTAATCAGAATAAAATAGTTTTTCGGTAATTACAATAGAATATGAAAAACGTCCTCAGATTTATGGGGTAAATTATAATAATTCCTTATTATGGATTTAATTATCTGATCAAACTATAATCACAACGCCTCGGTAGCGCAGTTGGTAGCGCATGAGAATAATCTCAAGGTCGTGAGTTCGACTCTCACCCGACGGCATTACCTTTTTAATCACTTCAGCCCCACCACGTATTTTTATATTATAGACTTAACATCTAAAGACAGTTTTCTTCAGTTGACTAGAGCCTTTGGTGAAAAAGTTGATGAAGGCAGTACTCAAGCCTGAGAATTTGAAAAGGCTCTTCTAGAAACTAGGAAACAATTTAAAACGCTGGGTTGTAACCGTATAACGATGAGATTCCTAACCTCCTATGACTTAGACCCCTGACCAGTTTATGGGGAAAAGTTTGTGATCCATAACTGCTGACATTATCATCATTTATCTCATCATCATACATAGGTTGTCATACATTATGATGAAATGTTTCCCGGACAATAATACGTTCTGGTTACTAGCATACTTTAATAGATATCTGACGTAAAAATACAAAATAATAGCCTAATATGCAGGAACTCTTTCCGTACTATGCATTTCGTTGCCTTGATGCTACACTGTACACAATACACACAGCACAGTATATATTTAAGGTCTCCCATGATTGGTGGAAACGAGTCTGTGCTTGCTTAGTTTACTGCCTTCTGTGTCTTCTCTCTCTTCCGAGCACATGCCAAATTGGATTTCATTCCTTCACCCATACACGTCAAATGTGGCACACGTGTGACTGGAATGATTACTTTGGAACACCTTTCTGATTATTTATTATTAATTGAATTGTAAAAAATTTCTAGAGTCGAACCTAACGAACACGCATAATCATAAAATTCTTAAATAATTTGGCAATCAATATGGAGATTTTACTGGATTTTTCCAAAGCAGTCAAAATTTCCTTAATACATTTTGTTTAGACCATCCTGCATTCCCAGGGTAATACTGAAACGCACACACACACACACACACACACACACACACACACACACACACACACACACACACACTCGCTGGTGCAGTGGTAACGTTCTCGCTTGCCATCTGCTAGACGGGAGTTCGCGCCTCGCTCAGGTTGCGAAAAGTTTCACTGACGAAGTGGGTGGTTACTGTCCCCCTTGAGCAAGGGGACGGGTGTGGGCGTGTGTGAAGCTCACAGCCTTGCCCATAGATCGGACTATATGAGCTCTCAGCTCCCTTCCGGGAGGGTAAAAGCTGACGATCACGACCATCAGGTGATCCTGACCGACCCGGTGAATTACACAGACACACACACAAACACAAATCTTATTGATTCACTTACTCATAGTTCTGTGGTTTATAAACGACTACGGGTGCCTACCACAGACTGACGATCTAAGGAAAAATTTCAAATCATCTTGATCCACATATCGATAGTACTATGGTTTATTTACGTCTTAGCTTGCTACCCAGACTGTTTCAATCTGAGGAATAATTGTCACTGTCGAGCATTTAAAGCTTTTAATCGCAGTTAGAACTCCTTGATGACGAATATAATTATGAATGGATACATGAGTCCGTTAAAACATGAAAATGAAAACTGAGTCAGTCGTTCAGACCCGAGAACCTTCACTGTGGCCACTTTTTCAACAAAACGAAAGTTTGGAAAGTCACTGGACATCACAGCCCACCTACCTGATAGGGCTTCGCGACTAGATTTTGAGTCATGACCCAAGTATTAGGAAGTACTTGAATAGACTATAGGGTGATGTGGAGACAACTATATTACCTATGTAAAGTGAGTGGAGAGACGCAAATGCAGTGTTGGTCCAACAAGCAAACCTTCAAACGTGTCCCCGCGCTTTGCTGTTGCAGGATGCTCTTTCCTATAGTAGAACATCAGTGTGTTTCATAGCATGGCGATAGAGGCGGTGTAATGCGTGCAGTTTATGGGTAGGATTGACCACAGACAGCATTAAATAAACAAAACCTTCGGTAACTAAAATGCAATTTTCATTTTCACAACCGTCATACAATTCATACATCCTTGGGAGGAACTCCCTTTCCTATGATAACTAGTTTTTGTATAAGTTTCAATGCCGTAAAGGTATTTCATTGAACGAAGAAAAAACGCATCATAATGAAGGAGATATGGTAATCATGGCATCCTAATTAAAGACACAACAATCTCGCCCTGCTCGTAGTCACTAAAACATAAAAGATTAGATACATGTGATGCACTTGATTCGTTGGACATGATAAAACACGGTATTACTTATCAGATATTATATTATAGACACTCTCATTCACTATGGCGCCATGTCATTTGGTATGTGGACTTATTATGACCTTTTACGAAGAGGGTTAAACCATCAGAATGACCAGTGAATAAAAGTCCAATTGCTTTGAATAAAATGGAAGCGCTGATTCCAAGAGAAACACGGCAGTCCCATGAAAGCATGTTAACTACTGCATGCTTGTCCGACGTACATAATGTTATTTTTTTCCTCCTTGGTACTTCCCAATAAGTTTTTGAAACACTGTACATGGTTGACTTATCAGTTCATCTCTCCATACCTCTTGCACGGTAAGAAAAATGTGCATGCAGCTGCAGTTAAACCAAATTGCATAATCGGGCTGAACAGGTTATTTGTAATGATTGCTAAAACTTCCAGTAATGTCTTCTAATCAGAATAAAATAGTTTTTCGGTAATTACAATAGAATATGAAAAACGTCCTCAGATTTATGGGGTAAATTATAATAATTCCTTATTATGGATTTAATTATCTGATCAAACTATAATCACAACGCCTCGGTAGCGCAGTTGGTAGCGCATGAGAATAATCTCAAGGTCGTGAGTTCGACTCTCACCCGACGGCATTACCTTTTTAATCACTTCAGCCCCACCACGTATTTTTATATTATAGACTTAACATCTAAAGACAGTTTTCTTCAGTTGACTAGAGCCTTTGGTGAAAAAGTTGATGAAGGCAGTACTCAAGCCTGAGAATTTGAAAAGGCTCTTCTAGAAACTAGGAAACAATTTAAAACGCTGGGTTGTAACCGTATAACGATGAGATTCCTAACCTCCTATGACTTAGACCCCTGACCAGTTTATGGGGAAAAGTTTGTGATCCATAACTGCTGACATTATCATCATTTATCTCATCATCATACATAGGTTGTCATACATTATGATGAAATGTTTCCCGGACAATAATACGTTCTGGTTACTAGCATACTTTAATAGATATCTGACGTAAAAATACAAAATAATAGCCTAATATGCAGGAACTCTTTCCGTACTATGCATTTCGTTGCCTTGATGCTACACTGTACACAATACACACAGCACAGTATATATTTAAGGTCTCCCATGATTGGTGGAAACGAGTCTGTGCTTGCTTAGTTTACTGCCTTCTGTGTCTTCTCTCTCTTCCGAGCACATGCCAAATTGGATTTCATTCCTTCACCCATACACGTCAAATGTGGCACACGTGTGACTGGAATGATTACTTTGGAACACCTTTCTGATTATTTATTATTAATTGAATTGTAAAAAATTTCTAGAGTCGAACCTAACGAACACGCATAATCATAAAATTCTTAAATAATTTGGCAATCAATATGGAGATTTTACTGGATTTTTCCAAAGCAGTCAAAATTTCCTTAATACATTTTGTTTAGACCATCCTGCATTCCCAGGGTAATACTGAAACGCACACACACACACACACACACACACACACACACACACACACACACACACACTCGCTGGTGCAGTGGTAACGTTCTCGCTTGCCATCTGCTAGACGGGAGTTCGCGCCTCGCTCAGGTTGCGAAAAGTTTCACTGACGAAGTGGGTGGTTACTGTCCCCCTTGAGCAAGGGGACGGGTGTGGGCGTGTGTGAAGCTCACAGCCTTGCCCATAGATCGGACTATATGAGCTCTCAGCTCCCTTCCGGGAGGGTAAAAGCTGACGATCACGACCATCAGGTGATCCTGACCGACCCGGTGAATTACACAGACACACACACAAACACAAATCTTATTGATTCACTTACTCATAGTTCTGTGGTTTATAAACGACTACGGGTGCCTACCACAGACTGACGATCTAAGGAAAAATTTCAAATCATCTTGATCCACATATCGATAGTACTATGGTTTATTTACGTCTTAGCTTGCTACCCAGACTGTTTCAATCTGAGGAATAATTGTCACTGTCGAGCATTTAAAGCTTTTAATCGCAGTTAGAACTCCTTGATGACGAATATAATTATGAATGGATACATGAGTCCGTTAAAACATGAAAATGAAAACTGAGTCAGTCGTTCAGACCCGAGAACCTTCACTGTGGCCACTTTTTCAACAAAACGAAAGTTTGGAAAGTCACTGGACATCACAGCCCACCTACCTGATAGGGCTTCGCGACTAGATTTTGAGTCATGACCCAAGTATTAGGAAGTACTTGAATAGACTATAGGGTGATGTGGAGACAACTATATTACCTATGTAAAGTGAGTGGAGAGACGCAAATGCAGTGTTGGTCCAACAAGCAAACCTTCAAACGTGTCCCCGCGCTTTGCTGTTGCAGGATGCTCTTTCCTATAGTAGAACATCAGTGTGTTTCATAGCATGGCGATAGAGGCGGTGTAATGCGTGCAGTTTATGGGTAGGATTGACCACAGACAGCATTAAGGCTAAGACATATGAGTTTAAAACAGAATTCCCCCCATAATTTTCTGGAGGCATAAACTTTTTGCCAGGCATAATCCCAGAATTACATAAGATTGTGGATCTTGTAAGGGAACACACTACAAATCATGTACTAAGTGAAATAACAGTAGATGTCTCTTCCATTAGAAGAACATTATTAGCTACTTTAGAAAACTCAAACTGGATAACAGGAGATGGAAAGATGTCACCAGAGCTTGCCGTAGATATCATTGGTTAGGTTATGTTGCTGCCTTGTGTAAATTACCTGATAGGATCCTCAAAATCGCTAAGACGATTCCTTACACCCCAGGAATGTGCTTCCTAGACTTTATGAACGAGGTAGAGATGAATTGTAGCAATGCAGGGGTGACCAAAACACAATCACATTCTACTAGAATGAGAGTGCCAGACACAGTATTAGCTGTGAATACAGCTACAACTACCCAAAACAAAGAACAAAATCGATCGCGACCCGAAAACAGACGAAACAAACACCCACACGCTTCGAGGCAGCGTTCTCAAACACCAGGTCGCAGGCAGTCACACAAGTTTGCACGCAGTTCCAGCAGAAGCCGCGCCACAGATACCACTAAATATGAATATGGGAAGTCATCTCGAAGATCACATTCAGAAGATAGGTCCACTCTTATATTATTACTGTGCTGACCCAGGACACACAAAGAATGACTGCTTTATCAAAGCAAAAAAAGATAAACAAAAGGCACAAGGGTGTGATCCGTACTGTAGGCATCATCGGTCCCAAGGTCACTGGACCAGCAATTGTAAGACGGTAGAGAAAATAGTTTCTATATTCAAATCGGGGGAAGGCCAAGTCACGACAAAAAACGATCAATTGTAAACAAAAGCAGTCTAAAGTTCACATAGGAGGCGTGTTGGGAAGTGAGTGTATCTTGATACCAGCTGTATGTGAAGGTCAAACCGTTTCTTTGTTCTTAGACACAGGCTCTCCAGTGAATTTAATAACACAACACGGATTAGATAGAATTTTTAGAAATAAGAAGAAAGAAACATTTCTGGAAGAATCTGATTTAGCCTTATATACAGTTGATGGCAAACAAATTACAGTGAAAGGTATGATACGGTTAAACATAAGTTTCACAGAGACTACAAGACCAATTTACTAGTTAAGTTTTCGTCGGACCCCTCATATCTTTTCCTCTCTACACAACCTCTCGGTTCTATGGCTAGATCCTATCTGGTTCTCTAACTCTTCCATCCTTCTCTACGAGGCCTAGTGTCACCTGTAATGGCCGTGTGTGGAGTTTCTAGAAGCCTGTATGTCTGTGTGTATGTACCATTTTCGGTGCAGTTCTAGAATTCCTTCACTAAATCTTGCAAGCTCATTTCCTTTTCCCACATCTAGCTTTGACTGGTGTTCCTATCTATTATGAGTTGTATTATGATAATGTAAATTCCTATATCTATCTATCATGCTATCTATTATGATTTGTATTATTATAATATGGAGTCCTGACATGGCTGCAGCCGACGTGCATACAGTGGCCGTCACGTTCTGGCCAGTGCGTACAGTGTCCGTCACCGCGGGAGTGCAGGGGACAACAGCTGAAGGGCATACAGTGGCCATCCTTCCCCGATGTGTACAGTGGCTGTCACCGCGGTGCTGCTTGGGACTGTGCAGAGACAAGTCCCACCCTGATCCTGGCAAGGGCTGGCCCAGCTGAGATGTCGTTGGCTGGAACTCCTCTCCTGCTGGTGGCCATGTTGAGGGGAAGAGGGGCGTAGGGCCATTGGACACCTAGGCCCATCTTGCTCAGGCCCGGCACTCTCTCTATATGCCCCTCCGTTGTCTCCTCCTAGGGTGGGTGTGGAGCCGTGAGTCTTTCCTGGGGTGGGTGTTGCAACATCCCTCCCTGGGTTTCCCATGGGGATGGGCATTTCTGTTCAAAATTCTGATTACCAGCCTGGAAGTTAAGAGTAAAGTTTTTATTGCTTTCTAGCAGGTGAAAACGAAAATAAAGGTGGGAAAAGGTAATAAGTATAGCCGACAGTAGTGCCATTTCATATCACTACTATGCGGCTGTTATTTTAGCTGTGGTACAAGTGAATTGATCTGGTTGATTAAAGTCAGAAAAAGAAAAAAAGAAAATTTGTACAGGATGAAGAAACAAATGCATCTTCAACTGAGCATGAAGCAGGGCCTAGTGATAATGTTCATCCTGTCAACCTTGCCTCAGTCAGAAAATATTATCCTCCAAGCACGGTTAACAAAAATGCTAAGAGGGAACTAGGGTCTTACAAAACTGAAATGATATAATACTTGTATTAGCAAAACTACGATGCATGATGATACACAGTACAGTATTATGGGGACTACTTCTATTTTTAATTATTGTGTGAGAGAAATGCAGAGATTTTCTGGTGCAGGGCTCAAGAAACATACACAACAGGCAAATTTATGCCTGGAAGAATAAAATATTGAAATACAGTAATTACCAGCATGTCTTAGTGCTATGGAGAACTTTTCGTACCGTAAAAAAGTGTGCGATACTTTTATACCTTCTAAAGCAATATACAGTATTATTGATGGCCTTGACTAAAGCAAGTAAAGTACTGTACAGAACTAATGGTAGCCTTGGCTACAGCAGACATTCATCATAATATAGCCGACCACTAAATCTAACCTAACCTAGCTAAATCACACTAGCTGACTTGCCTAGACTACCACCGGACCTAACAAAGTAATTTTCGACCTGCCACTACACCTAATTACAGTAGCTCTGATTGCGAACGAAATCCAGTGTAACTTGTACGGCCTGAAGTAATAGCAAATGTAGTAGTAAATGAACTTTAAATTAGATACTGAGCACACAGTCATCAGAATAAGCGAAAAAATTCTTGAAAAAGTCGAGGAGTACAATTACTTGAGGCAAATACTAAAATTAACGAAAAATCATGATAGCGAAATAAAAAGATGCATTACAATTGCATGAACAGCTTTCGGTAAACATAGAGACATTATGAAAAGTAACTTGCCAGTTGGTATGGGGGGCGCGGTAGCACAGTGGTAGCGCGCTGGACTTGTGATCGGGGGATTGCAAGTTCGAGCCTCGCCCGGGCTGCCGTGCCGGGAGGGGTAGCTCCCTCCTGTAACCCTAGCGGGGCTATATAGTCCAGTACAGGGCTTAGCTCGGGGGAACTCCATTTCTCCTATTTTGCCAGTTTGTATGAAACGAAAAGTATATAACGAATGTGTAAGACCTGAAAACTGACAAAATCGATGGAAAATAAATTAGTCCTGTCTCAGAGAGAAATGGAAAGGTCAAAGTTGGGAATATCTTTAAGAGACAGGAAAAGATCAACTTGGGTGAGAGAGCAGACAAAAGTCAAAGATATTACAGAAGTTATAAAAGAGCAGAAATAGAGGTGGGCGGGCCATGCAGCAAGAATAAGGGATAACCGATGGAGCAAGAGGCTGACTGAATGGATACCAAGAGATTGTAAGCGTAGCAGAAAAAGGCCAGACAGGAGGTGGTGAGATGAGACAGAGAAATTTACAGGGAAAACCTGGCAAAGATTGGCTCAGTCAAGGAATTCGTGAAGTCTGGGGGAGGCCTTTGTTCAGCAATGAACTTGTACTGGTTGATGGTGATGATGTGTGTATATATATAGATATATACTGTATATATATATATATATATATATATATAGATAGATAGATAAATAGATATATATTTGTATATATATATATAGATAGATAGATAGATAGATAGATAGATAGATAGACAGACAGATAGATATAAAGATAAATAGATAGATATAGATAGATAGATAGATAGATATAGATATAGATAGATAGATAAATGTGTGTGTGTGTGTGTGTGTGTGTGTGTGTGTGTGTGTGTAGGGCTCCACTGAATATGGTGACACAAAAATTACATCTCACCAGAATCTACAGTACATCCTCATTATATTGGGTCAATTTGGAGGAAGCATGATGCGATAAAGCTGAAATTCCGTTTTATCCAACATCCTCCTCCCCCCCCCGTAATGGGATATCAAGCATATGTTTGAAAATATCTGAGTGCAACAGCATAGTCTATTACTAAATATGAAATTTATACCCATTTTATACTAATTTGGCCCAAAATTTTGCCTTTTTGCAGTTTATTTCACATTCTTGTCATTGCATTTCTTCATGAAACACATCTCTTGCAACCCACTACACCCAATATAATGGACGTTGATTGTTACGGGCAATGGAAGTCCAGTCATTTTACAGTGTCCATTTATTCTGCTATGAAGCCTATTGAAATATGTTAAACTGAGGTGGCAAGCAGGTGAGATTATTTGCCACAATCCCCCCAACTCAGGCATGGTATTGCTTGTACAGTCGTTCCTGTTGGATTATTGCCTACTAAAGGTTCAACAACATTGCCTATTGTGTGTATGGGCAGTGTGCCACCAAAGGTGAGTAGGTACTGTATCAGCAAACCAGACTCAGCGACATTAAACAAAATGGTATCCATGCAAATCTACACAAACAGGGTAAGAGGGCAGGCAGAAGATTACAAACTAGATACCTTAACGACTCAATCAGAAAACATTAGTTGGAATAAAATATGTTTGAATGAGATCCACAGAAGAGAAAGAAAATTAAGTCTCTAACAGACCAACCACTTATTTTACTAATAAGAAAGCAGGATGAATGAGACAGCAGTGTAGGATTTCTAATTAACAGAAGTCTTGCAGAGATCGTTGCTAAATTCAGCAGTGTGTCTGACACACTACCATGGATTGTAATTAGACTGTGCAGAAGACATACACTGAAAGTACTACAAGTATATGCACCCACTTCTCATAGCATAGATGAAGACATAAAAACATTCTTTGGCGACATCTTCCAGAATATGGAAGAAGAAAAGACCAGATAAATTGGACTTATGGGAGATTTCAATGCAAAAGTTGGCGAATCGACAAATGGAGAAGCATGTTTGGGAAAACACGGAGTGGGAGAGAGGAATGGCAGAAGTGATATGACGGTTAATTTTGCTGAATTGTATAATATGAGAATAATTAACACAATCTTCCACAAAAAAAAAAGGGAGAATATGAACCTAGAGAAGCCCAAATTAAGAAATAAAAAATGAAATTGACTTCATTATTGCAAATAAGAATAGCACCATCACTGATGTCACAATTATCAACAAAGTAAACACAAGAAGTGACTTCACAGAATGGTGAGTTGCACAGCAAAATTCAGTTTCTGAAGTGGAAGTAGCTGGCTGAAAATAAAATGGTGTTCCCTTTATAATGAAAAAAATACAAGCCTGCCTATCAGTTAGAGATAAAGAACAGATTTCAGAGTCTAAGTTATACCGAGTATGTCTTTGTGAGTTGATGGTAAACTAACAAAAGTGTCAACGGACTCAAAGGAGGCAGCAGAGAAAGGTAATACAAGAAAAGCGAACATGTATTAAAAAACATTCCTGGGCTCATGAAAGGATGGTAAGATATGAAAGTAAAAATGAAAAAAAAAAAAAAAAAAAGCAAATAGAAAGAGCAGAAATAAATAAGCTTATCAAAAAGATAGAGTAAAATATGAAGGAGAAATATGGAGCAGTTTAAGGAAGCCATCCAAAAAGGAAAAAAAATCTGAAGCAAGTCCGAAGCGAAATGTCAGTAGAAAAGCAACATATTACATCACAGAAAGACAAAATGGTGAAGTCTTCACGTGCAGATAGAAGGTAAAGAAGAGAGTAAAAAAAAAAAAATAAACTATTATGCATCAGTGACAATAGTACCAACTGTCAAGTTTTCAATTGACACGAGTGATACACCAGACGTAACCCCGTATGCAGTGAAGTTTTCTCTCTAACAGAATGCAAAAATTAAAGGCCCCAGAAGAAGATGGAACAGTAGCAGATACAGTATCTGTTGGATACAGTGGTGGAAATTCAGAATCTCCTTGTCACCTATTCACCCAATATATAAAGTAGAAGAACATTCACAAATCATGGTGAAATGCAATAGCTATTCTGCTTTTCAAAGAAAGGCAGTTCAAAAGATCTTAGCGACTATTGGCTTATTAGATTATTTCCATCTTTTACAAACTTTTCAGTAAAGTCCTTACGAACACAATAACACCGAATTTGGAAGAAAACCTACCTCTCGAACAGGCGGGATTCCAAAGTGGGTTCCGACTAGTGATCTTTTTTTTTTTTTTTTTTAATGGAAGGAAGAAGGAACCAAAGACCAGGAGCCCATAAGATAGTTCCCTTAAAAAAAAAAAAAAAAAAAAAGCAGCATAACAGAACAAAATTCAAGACCTATTCATTTCCAGATGTCAGGACACACTGAACTGAAAGGCTGGCGGTCATAGGCAGTAGGAAATACAGACAGAGGAAAGCAGTTCCAGAGTTGAACTGTTGCATACCTGATGGACTGGGAGTGGTTAACTCTTGCATTAAAGAGGTGGACAGAAAAGGAATGACAGGTTATTGCTAGATGGTTGCTATGTGCCTGCCATAGTGGTGCAAGGATGCAAGCAGACAGTTCAGAAGTGCAGTGACCATTAAAGTAACAGTAGAAAAGAGATAAAAATGCAACAGTGCCGTGAAGAGACAGAGGTTGAAGGTGGCTGGTATGAGGAGGAGAGGTGATGAGACAAAAGATTCCTTCTTCTTGAGAAGAGCTGTATGTAAGGAGCCTCTCCACACATGACAGCTGTACTCTACACAAGGGCAAATCAAACCTGTGTATAAAGTCAACAACTGTGCAGGGGTAAAGATGACACGAAGACAGCTTAGCACACCTAATTACTTAGAAGTAGATTTTACAAGAGAGGTAATTATTATGACCTTTCGAAGAGAAATAAAGAGAGAATGAAACTCCAAGTATGTTTAAAGATGATGCAAGATTGAGCTGGGTATTGTTAAAAATTAAAGGATACTCCTGTGGAAGGTTTTGAGAGGTTGAAAGATGTAAGAACTAAGTTTTTGAAGCATTGACCCCTTCCCGCGCGGATAAGTTTCATAAGTTTTCTGTGCCGTGACGCACGGGCTTTTCTCCCCTCCCCCCTGGCTGCCGTGTTCTCCAAAAATGTGTATTCTTGGCTTATTTTCACCACCCAAATATATTTATTTTGCCACAAAACCCACATATTCCTATTCGTCGATGTTTGTTCTACACGATAAGCAAAAAAAGAAGAAAAAAAAAAACACACACTATACATACATTAGGGCCCTCAGAATAAACATTTGGGATCATAGATTTCACTCTCCAACATCATAAGTCGAATGTTTACTATTCAGTCTCTACATGTTAAACATCAATCGAAAGAGAATTTTATTAGGTTTTGAATGGAGGGGGGGTACCAGTTTGATACGAGGTGCTGTCTTCGAGTAATACGTGAAAAAGTAAAACCCATTTCTAACAGACAACAAATTCTTTATTCAGGGAGCTTCAGTGAAGAACTTTTCTAGGCATTGTTATGTTTTTATTTTATCATCCTATGCAGAATGTCATTCATTTGATCCAAGAACGGTGATCCTAGGCCTCATAATTTTCGAGAAAAATGCAAAAACTACAGTGTATTTTCCTGCGCACTGACCTGCTGTCAGCTGCTTTCACTTACGTTTTTTTCCCGTAGCATGCTAACACTTTTATGTATGCTAGCTACACTTTCTTTGGTTTTATACCAACAACTATTTTATATAATTACTTCTGTTTTGTTTTTAGTCCTCTCAGAAACCACACATGAACACTAAACCTGTTGCTAGCAACTGAAACTGAAGCTGTACTTATTTCCTTGTCATTTCTGTTGAGGTAAATAACAATATATATGCATGTGTGAATATACTGACATAAAAAGAGGTAAATAGATAAATAAAAAAGAATATCACATAGTTCTCCAGTCGCAATGATCTTCCTGCAGGACCAGATCGGTTGGGAGGTGAGGAGGTTTGTACTGTGTGTGTGTGTGTGTGTGTGTGTGTGTGTGTGTGTGTGTGTGTGTGTGTGTGTGTGTGTGTGCTCCACTAGTGAAGGTATTGTTCGATATGGTACCACTCAAAACAATCACCCATGCAAAGCGGCACATCACATACAGGACACATGTTCCTTGTGTCCTTCCATATCCCCAACTTGAAGCACTAGGTACACCTGAGCCTCTTCTCGTCGGAGATCCTCGACCGGTGGTGACTCAGAGTGCAATCCAACCTCACGTCGTCGCCAATCACCTGTGACGTTTGCTTGGATACCCTCATGCTCCGTGGTCCTATCGTGCGGGAGCTGGAGGCCCAGGCATGGGTTCTCCGCACGGACCAGCAACTGGAGGTGGTGGCGGTGCTGGCACTCCTGATGGGACTCCTACAGGCGGTGCTGGTGGTGACGGTGGCACCTGTGATGGCCCTGCTGCAGCTGGTGCTGGTGTGGGGTGTCCTGCAGGCTGTGCTGGTGCTGGTGATGGCTGGGCCCATCCTGGTGCTGGTGGTCATACCTGCTGGGTGCCAGGTGTTGCTGGTGCTGGCGGCCAGGTAGGTAGGTCTGGGGTGTGGTGGAGTGTGTGTCCAGACGTCGGCCAGTTCTCTTCATGGAAAGGCAGATAGTAGATGATCTGCTCCACAAATTCAAGGAGAGATTCTTGCACGTGTCTGTACTTTTTGTACAAGACGAACGCGTTGAACAGTGTCATTTGGATGAAGTAGAATGTAATCTTCATCCACTTGACAGTTCGGCGTTGGATGGGGTAGTACTGGACCGTCTGATCGAAATGATCAACCTTTCACTTTCTTTTCACATAAACACATAACAAAATATATCACTATATGAGATACACAGTATATCACACCATCTACAATTACGTTTCTCATGTTGCATTTCGCTACCTTTGTGTTAGCTCAGGTTTACGAGACATTCTCTTTCTTACGAGCAAGTGGGTCAGTCTTTCACGTCATTTTCATATAATACATAGCCTAATCTATCAATATATGAGAAACACAGTATATTTCACTAATAAAATGTAAATGCACGTATTCCTAACCTTGTGTTACATGTCACTACCTTTGTGCTAACTCAGATGTATGAGATGCACTCTTACCTACGAGCAATTTGGTCAGTCTTTTACTGTCTTTCACATAAAACTTCCAAATCTATCAGTATATGAGATACACAGAATATTACATAACAACAAGTACAAGTACATGGCCCTTACCTGTGTGCTAAGGTGTAGCAGATGATGTTTCCCTTACCTGAAGACGCTGCAGTGTTTACGATTTTATTTCACAGTACACAGAATCAAATCCATCATTTTATGAGACATACAGTACATTTCACCACAGCAGTATATGAACGTGCTCTGTATGTTATATCTGCCACACCTAAGGTATCACAGACAATATTTTCTGACGAGCACGTGGTGCAGTGAATACTTTCATCCAAACAAGCATACGATAAACATATCACTATAACACTCATGCTTTATTTCACACAGAAAGCGTACGGAATAAATATAACAATATGATAAAATCAAATATCCCTATAAACCTCCTCTATTTTATCCCCTTCTGATAATGGCATGCCGTGGGTGAAAGGTGTACGTGACTCCTGCCCTGGCCAATATTTCATCACGTACACTCATTGCACTATACTCCTGTCTATTGCACAATAACACTACCCATCATATATCATCATAAAACAAGGACTTTATCAACACCTTGCCAAATATTCTGTTCAACACAACGCCGTGTCGTCAGGCGGTTTCCGCCCCCCCTACCCCTGCTAAATGTTTCACCATGTCCTTCCTCACTAGCTATTGCACACTATATTCACCTGATTCACTGTCACTATTGTTCAATGGTTGAATACTCACATTGGGTGCAGAGTAGAGGGAGTGTAATTGTTGGGACACACCGAAAAACAAGGTAGACCTAGCACAATCTTCGTTGGGCCAATGGCTGATAACGGCCAGGAATGATTCACAGAAACCTAATTCCCTATTGCAAACACCAAATCTAATCACAATAGTGCCCATAAAGTAAACACAGGCACTATAGGTATAGTGTAATATGACGTGCGCCCGGGATGGGGGTAAATAGAGTATGATTTAAATGCCGCACCGCACATTACCTTCTCCCTCGACAGCTGCTGTGGAACTAATCAACCTGTCTGGGCTGCTGCATATCTTGGGCCCCAAGGTTGCCAAGTCATTACTTTTAGCGAGAAGTGCAGGAACTATGACGCCTCCAAAAATGACTACGATTGGCCGAAAAAATTTCTCTGACGAAAGTTTTTATGCTTAAATGCCACCAAACGCATCATCGAGTATAGTCGCAGCCATGCTCATATGACGACAAACGTGTCATCAAGGGCGGAGGGGCAAGACTACTTTTACGCCAACCAGAGATATGAACCAAGTCAGACATTAAGGGTGTCATAGCCTTATCCCTTGTTTGCTGAAATAACTGCTGAGATGGACGCCGTGGGAAGTGAATGGAAACGTGAAGGGTGGAGTCATCAGCACATGCATGGATAGGGTTAGATGTACAGCTTAGAAGGTCAGTGATGAAGAATGAGAGATAATGATAGAACTGAACCCTGAGTAACACCACTGTTAGGACTCCATATTATAATTACAAATCACAATAAATAAATAGATAAATAGATAGATAGAGAGACAGATAGAGGCAGGAAGTCAGATGATGAGAAGGTATTGTGTCTGCGAGAATCGAGCAATGCTAAACATGCTTACACACTCTTAACTCAAGGAATGCTTTATAGGCACACAACAGCGCCTCGTCACCATATACACACATACACACAGGCTTCTAGAACTTTCCAACAACAGTGTAACACACGTGACACGACCCCTGCTACACCAGAATTAGACTTTGTAGTTACTTGTAGCTGAAGTTATCTATTAGACTTGTGGACGAGCGGTTGTTATATTTGAGTTGTTTGTAAGTAGATAATCTTGGTTCCCATTTGTCATGCAATGACAGGAGAGGTAAAGAAGAATATGGGACTATTTTTATTTGTCTTGGAAATATTAACAAAGTCTCTCACACACGAGTGAGTATAAGCAGAGTCCAGCTAGCTACCTCCCTGTCTCGCTCTCTCTCTCTCTCTCTCTCCCAAGTTGCTAAGCCTTTCTCCCCATTATCTGCCGATTCTATGGCCTCTCTCCTTCTGCCTCTGCTTCCTAAATTCTGGTGTAACAGGGGTCGTGTCACGTGTGTTACACTGTTGTTGGAAAGTTCTAGAAGCCTGTGTGTGAGTATGTGTGTATGTGTGTGTATGGTGACGAGGTGCTGTCGTGTGCCTATAAAGCATTCCTTGAGTTAAGAGTGTGTAAGCATGTTTAGCATTGCTCGATTCTCGCAGACACAATACCTTCTCATCATCTGACTTCCTGCCTCTATCTGTCTCTCTTTCTATCTATTTATCTATTTATTTATTGTGATTTGTAATTATAATATGGAGTCCTAACACCACTACTGATAGTTTTAGAAGAACGGTGGCTGTCTACAACAGCGGCTGTAGAATGACCAGAAACGAAACTAGAGATGAAGGCACATATGGAAGGACAGAAACCATGTGAGGGCAGTTTGGAAATTAAAAATCTATGCCAAACTCGATTGAAAACCTTTGAGATGTCAAGTGCAATGGCAAACCTTTCGCCAAAGTCCCGAAGGGAGAATGACCAGGAGACTGAAAGGTAGGTGAGAAGACCGCTAGTGGAGTGTCCCTTGCAGAGCCCATACTGACAATCAGAAAAAGGGTTGTGATTGCAAAGGTGCTAATTTTTTTTTGTTAAGAATAGATTCAAAAACGTTTGAAATGCAGTATGTTAAAGCAACTGAGGGATAGTTAGATGGCTGGGAATGGTCAACATTCTTTGTGACTGTGTGAATGGGAGCAAACTTCTAGCAAGAAGGAAATATACAAGTTTACAGACAGAGGCAAAAGAGTTTTTCTGGGTATGGTGTAAGCACAGAAGCACAATTCCTGAGGACAACAGGAAGGACACCATCAGGCCCATATCCCTCGTTCGTACTGAGGCCAGTGCTGGTAGAAAATACATCAATGGAAGAAATTATACTATCAGCCGTGAGGAAGCCAGAGGTGGGAAGTGGTGGAGAAACAGCAATGGAATCGTCTAAGGTGGAACTGAAGGAGGAAGTCTGAGTGAAGAGTTCTGCTTTATCAGTGGAAGAAACAGTTACAGAGCCATCAGGGTTGAAAGGAGGAGAGAAGGGTGATGAGGTAAAGTTGTTAGAAAGGTTTCTAGCCAGGTGCCAGAAGGAGCGGGAGGAATTTGAGTTGGAGAGTTCAAAGCATTTAGTATGAATGAAATTATTTTTTAGCAAAGCAAGGAACAGGCTCAGCACGATCCTGGGAAGAAACATAAAAGGGATGAGATTCAGGTGTCGGTTGGCTCCAGTAACTTTTGTAGATCATCTTCTTGTTGTGGACCATTAGAACAAACGTAATAAAACCAAGTTTATTTCCTATTAATCACAGGAGGAGGGGAAAAGTTTATGTCAGCATGCCCAAGAGAGTAGCATCCGTAATGCCTGAGGCACAGCTTTTGGCCACGGCAGCAGTAATCATTCCAGGAAAATTCAAAGAAGTACTGACTGAGGGCCTCCCATCAGCAGCTCCAAAGTGCCATAGCCACTGCTTTTTTAAAGGGTCCACTGGCCTTTCTGGAGTGGTAGGACAGGTTAAGGTGATTAGTTTGTGATTGAAGGAGGCCAGTGAAGAGACATGATAACAGAGATTAAAGGGAAAGAAGAGGTCAAGTATGTAAGAACTCTCTCCAAGTTGGGCACGGATATGAATGGGGTGCTGCATATGGTGCTCTAGGTCATTAAGGATGGAAAAGATGTATTCTTGCTAACCGGGTAGATCAGTAAAAGGAGAAGAGAGCCAAAGGTGGTGGTGAATATTTAAATCACCTAGAATGAAGGTTTCAGGGAAAGGAGAAACTGCTAGGATGTGTTCCATCTTAGAAGTAAGATTGTCGAAGAGTTTATGATAGTCAGTAGTATCAGGGGATGTGGAATCAGCACAGATATAATTAGTCAGAGAATGACAGGATAGCCGAAGTCAGTGAATACAGAATTCAGATGAATCAAGTTTAGGAACACGAGCGCAAGGTATGTTGTTGGGTACATATAGACAAGAGCAACCTATGACTTTGAACAGAGTATAGAGAAAGTATGAGGATACAGAGAAGAGTTTGCTTTCAGTCGTCTCACAGTTGAGGCTCTGTGGGAAGAGGTGAGATTTAGAGGAGGAGAGATGGAGCTCAACAGAGAAAAAGTTAGAGGAAAGGCCGCGAATGAATCAGCTAACTGAGAAAACTACAGACTACAATTAACCACTGTGCTTAAGATTTGTCTCATACGGAAAGGCTATCAGTTTAGTGGACCAAAGAGTAATTGTAAGTTCACTGCGGGAGCAAAGTGTAAAAGAGAATATTGTAAAACTACTCGAAATCGTATACGAAGAGGGAACTGCTACCGTTACGTTGATTGAAGGCTCAGAAAAAAAGACTGAGAAAGCCGTGCGTCAGAGAGACCCAATTTCAACAAAATTATTTACATCATGACTTGGAAAAATTTTCATAAAGATAGAATGGGAAAACAATGAAGTAAAAATAGATTGAGAATCCTTAAAATGACATAAGCTTAATAGATAGCATTGTCCTAATCTCAAAAACAGCAGAGACATTGAAGAAAATGTTAAATGACCCAAATAGAGAAAGGGTCAAAGAAGGGCTAAAGTTTAACTGGAGTAAACCTATATTTAATCCAAATACACCAAACAGTGTCATAAAAATATAATTAAGGAATTATTGGGAGAGTTGAGACGTACAAAATAAAAATACGCTTTCCAGTGGGATGGAAGGCTTTCGAATAATATGGAGACATCAAGAAAATTATGTAGCTTGGCAGTATGAATGAAACAAAAAGTATATAACGAATGAATAATCCCAGCCGTGAAATACTTTTGCGAGACTTAGAACTGGCAAAATCAGAGAAAATAAACTAATCCATTCTTAAAGAGCAATGTAGAGGTTATTGCTGGGAATAACTTTGAGAGACAGGAAGAGATTAACTTTGGTGACAGAACAGACAAAAGTTAGAGACATTATAGATGTTCCAAAGAACTGAAATGGAGGTGGACAGGTTATATAGCAAGAACAAGTAATAACTGATGGAGTAAGAGGCTGACATACTGGACTCCAAGAGATTGCAAGTGTTGCAGAAAAAGGCAAGACAGAAGATGAAGAGATGAGATTGAGAAGTTTGCAGGCAAAACCTGACACTGACTCAGTCAAGGAATTCGTGGAGAATGTTGGGGGAGGCCTTTGTTCAGCAGTGAACATGAAATGGCTGCTGCTGCTGCTTGTGATGATGTGTTATCCATATTTATATCTATCTATTTGTCTACCAATTTATGTATGTATCTATCTATCTACATACTGTACACACATATATATATATATATATATATATATATATATATATATATATATATATATATATATATACCAAACAACTTCACAGTAAAAATTCTGCTGACAGACTGACCAGGTGGGGAGAATTCCTTGTGAACAATCCCTTGGATACTGAAAAAAACTTGATGCGCTTTTTTTCGGCCTCGGTGAATTAGGAGACTTCCATTGCAAAGGCTGCTGCTTTGTCTCCCGGTCATAACCATAAACCCATGATTCATCACCAGTTACGACCTTGGAGATGAAGGTGGCATCATCTCTGACCTGATTCTTGAGCTCCCTTCAAACTGCAACACAATGTGCCTTCTGCTCGCCACTCAGCAGTCTTGGCACAAATTTTCCAGTGATGCGTCTCATGCCCAACACGTCCAACAAAATGCGTTGCACGCACCCGTACGACAGTCCAACGATATCACAAACATTATGGATAGTTCGTCTATGATCTGCAAGGATAGCCTAATGAACATTTCTGACGTTTTCTGGTGTTGTTGCCACTGACGGTCATCCAGAATGGTCATCGTCTTCGACGGACGTTCGTCCTTCCTTGAACCACTTGTACCACAAAAATGTTCTTCTTTGGGACTAGGCTTGGTCACCAAAGGTTTGCTGAAGCAACCGGTGAGTTTCTGCAGTTATCTTGTTGATCTTGAAGTAGAAGTTGATGCAGGTTCTTTGTTCCATGAGATCCGCCATTGCAAAACCGCTAAACCACCTACACACCACGTTACAATAGTAAGTATAGCTCAACAACACATCTGCTCACTGACACGGTTGGGGCCACACTGACGCACAAGGGGTGCTGCTGACTCCTCCTAGTAGCAAAAGGCAAAACTGTAACAGTTGGCTCCCTCTGTTCAAATTACTGAAACTTTTGGGTAGCATCTCATTTATATCTATCTATTTATTGCCAGATGCCTTCTTCCCGTAATAGGTGGCCACAAACAAATCGCCTCTACTGTATGTCGGTCTGTCCCCTGCCATTATATATATATATATATATATATATATATATATAGAGAGAGAGAGAGAGAGAGAGAGAGAGAGAGAGAGAGAGAGAATTTTTTTTGTATCAGTATGTGACTCTTGTTCTTCTTTCTCTCTCTCTCTCTCTCTCTCTCTCTCTCTCTCTCTCTCTCTCTCTCTCTCTCAGAAACTGCCTCAGCTTCTTCTCAACTTCCACGAGAGAGTAATGAAGTGGGTTAGTCATACCTCCAGCAAAACTTTCACAAGTTTCACATATTTTTAATTAGATATGTATTTTTTCTTCACTGGATTGGGTTTGCAGTAAACCTGGGCGCTTATTTTACACCTGTAGGATGGTAAAAATAGTAGACGGATGTATAATACGGAAGAGTGAGAAGAGACGGAAATGAGAGAAAGTTTGGTAAATGGCTTTGAGGATTTTCTCTGCTTAGATGGATTGGGTCAAGTTTTGGATGGATGGATAGATGGAAACGGTGAGGGATTAGAGAAAGGAGTGAGAAATGGTCTGGCGAATGGCCATGAGGAGTGTGGATGGCTGGGTGAATGGAAGATGTTATTAACTGTTTGATTAAGAGATGGACGACAAGAGAGAATGATAAAAGATAGGAATGGGTAATTGTCTGGTGACTGGCTATGTGTATTGTAGATGGCTGTTTGGATGGATGGGCAATGGGACGAACTGTTGGAGGAACGGATGGATAGATGGATGGAAATGGGAGATAGATGAAAGAGAGGAGGAAGAACGGTTACGTGATTGCCTCTAAGGTTTATGGATGGCTGGTTGGATAGAAGACTGGATGAACTGTTGGATGTGTGGATATCTTAGAGGTAGAATGGAAGATCGATAGCTATGATTCGATGAACTGATGGATGGATGGTTGAAATGAAGGAAGAACGCCAGGATGGATGAATGAATAAATGATTACACGGTTGACTGGATAAGTTACTGGACAGATGGATAGATGGAGTAAGAGAGAAACTGGCAGACGGATGAGAGTATGGATGTACAGCTGACGGAAAAGAAGCAAAAATGTAAGAACGATTGAGCGAATGAAAAGACAGATGAATGGAAGAATTTACTCTGCCATCATTTATTTCATTATTTATTATTTTACTGGGATATGCCCCGGTTACTACATATGACGCAATTGAAGCTTGGCTACTTAATACTGAAGGCAATACTGACTCTTCGTTGTTCCTAAGTGGCATTATCTGAACAAAAAATAAAACATATCCTTGGATTTTAACCCCTTTATGAGCCAGACCCGAATCAAACTCCTTAACCCAAAAGGCCAGCAAGCATATATATACTGTATTTCTTAATAAAATGGTGGCCATCTAAGGCGGTAAACTCAGTCTTGCTCTCATTAACACAGAGTATGTTTTATGATCCTTCTCCCCCACCGTCTTTTTCTCCGTTTCTCTTCCTTTGTTCTAAGAACTGCTTGGCTTGTGTTTCTAGTTTACAGGATTGCTCTTTTACCGTCTCCCCTTAGTTTACGAGGCTCTTTCTCCACCACCAGTTCCTTTTTTTTGCTATACCTATTATGTTTATCCTGATAATTTTCCTCTCATATTTCTCCCTTTTCTCTACTTTTCTTATATTTACGTTCTTCATTTTAGCTATTGTCTATTTTCCACATTTCGTCATTTGTTTCATATTTGTCTTCTTCCTTCATGTTTTTTCTCATTCATATTCTCCTTCATTTTACTCTTCAATATTTCTCCTTTCCAAATTCTTCTCACTCAGTTTCCAATATTTCACATTTTTAGTTTTCCTTCATTCTCCTCCTCATGCAACTTCCTTTCTTAGCTTCACCGCCTGAGTCGACTTTTTTTCTTTTCGGTTTCCTTCTCTCTCTCTCTCTCTCTCTCTCTCTCTCTCTCTCTCTCTCTCTCTCTCTCTCTCTCTCAATATATATGAAGTTATGTGTTAACTGTGTGAATTCGGGATGTGAGAGACAAAGAAAAAAATGGACTGGAGTTTCTTGGTTCATACATTCTTTCCTCTGAATTGAGAGAGAGAGAGAGAGAGAGAGAGAGAGAGAGAGAAATACCTTCGTACAGTAATAATATAATCAAAATAAAAATACATTACCACACTGGAAGATATTAAAGGAAAGAGGAAAAGATAATATTAAATGGCAGTTGCAGGGGAGCGTGTAATTAAATCACACCACGTTATCTCTCGCCACCGTCTTTCTCTCTCTCTTATCTAATGACTTCCTTTCTCCGCCCCCTCTTCATTACGTGCTCGCAATTTTATCACGTACAGTCTTGGCAGATATTTGTTTACCATTCCACTGCATCTGCTTCACACTGAGAACTTGCCAATTACTTGACATCTTTATCGGTTCTTCGCCATCAGTCTACCTACCTGTCTAGCGGTCCGTCTATGCATCATTCTGTCTAACTATATATCCATCCACTTACCTGTCTTTCTAACATTTTATATGTCTATCTTATCCTCTTCATTTTGCTTCATTAGGAGCGTAGGGGGCCGGGGCTAGACTAGTCAGCCCAGCATTTCTGGTGAGGGTGTTCAGCCGCTGTCTCGTCTGGATAGTATTACGTGGGCAATAAACCCCCGCATTCTTGAGATCCCAATCCGTTTGAAACGCCTTAAATATCTAGACCACCAAACAAACATTTGGGTTACCACCCAACGCAGTCAATGATTTGCTGGATTACAGGATATCATTTGACTTGCCACTGGGTATAGAATTACTTGAAATATGGACTTCATCTATACAGTGGATGGTAGGAGCCCCCATTCGGGATTTTTTTTTTATGCACGGAAGAAGGAACCGAAGGCCAGGAACCCACAAGCTATTCCATCCAAGAACAAAACAAAATCAGTACAAAAGAGAGCTGGATTCAAGATCCGTTCATTTCGAGAATCCTGGACACACTGCGTTTGAAAGACTGGCAGTTGGAGATACCGACAGGGCGACAGTACCAGAGTCGACCTGTTGCATCAATGAAGGACTGGGAGTGATGGTTAACTTTTGCATTAGAGAGTTGAACAGAAAAGAGATGAGAGTTTGTTGCTGGCCGGTGCTACACACCCATCGTAGAGGCGGAGGGATGCAAGTAGACGGTTCAGAGGAGCAGTGACTATTGAAGTACCGATAAAAAAGAGATAAAGATGCAACAGTGTGGCAAAGAGACAGAGGTTGAAGGAAGCCGGTAGGAGGAAGTGAATGAGACGAAAAGCCTTTGACTCCATCCTTTTGAGAAGAACTCAATGTGGGGAGCCTCCCCACACATGAGAGTTGTACTTTACACAGGGTAGAATAAAACCCTTGTATAAAGTGAACAACTGTGCAGGGGTAAAGAAGGTATGAAGTTGGCTTAGCACACCTAATCTCTTGGAATCAATTTTTACAAGAGATGTAATCTGATCTTTCCAAGATAAATCTGAGAGAATGGAACCCCAAGTATGTTTAAGGATGATGTGGGATCGAACTCTTAAACATTGGTGGGTACTCCTGTGCAAGATTCTGTAGAGTCGATAGGTGAAAGACCTGAGTCTTTGATGCGTTAAAAACAACAAGAGTACTTTTACCCCAGTCAGAGATATGAGGCAAGTCAGACATTAGGTGTGGCAAAGCCTCATCCTTTGTTGGTTGAAGCAGCTGCTGAGATGGATGCCGCAGGAACCAAATGGAAAAGTGCAGGGTGGAGTCATCAGCGCATGAGTGAATAGGTTTAGATGTACAGCTTGAATAAAAGGAAAAGAGTTGGTGATAGAGCCCTGAGGAACACAACTGTTGATAGACCTAAGAGAAGAACGATGGCCGTCCACAACAGCAGCTATAGAACGACCAGAAAGGAAGCTATAGATGAAGGCACAAATAGAAGGATAGAAACTGTAAGAGGGCAGTTTGAAAATTAAATATTTATGCCAGACTCGATCGAAAGTCTTTGAGATGTCAAGTGCAATGGCAAAGTTTTCGCCAAAGTCCCGAAAGGAAGATAACCAGGAGTCTGAAAGATAGGTGAGAAGATAATCAATGGAGCGACCCTGGTGGAATCCATATTGACGATCAGAAGAGGTTGTGATAGGAAGGATGCTTTAAAATTTTGCTGTTAAGAATAGAATCGAAAACTTTTGAGACACAGGATGTTAAAGCAATTGGGCAATAGTTAGAAAGCTGGGAATGGTCACCGTTCTTTGGGTCTGGCTGAATGAAGGCAAACTTCCAGCAAGAAGGAAAGGTACAAGTTGGCAGACAAAGGCAAAAGAGTTTACCTAGGCAGGGTGTAAGCACAGAAGCACGGTTCTTGAGGACAACAAGAGGGACCCCATCAGGCCCATATGCCTTGTTAGTCCCCATCAGGCCCATATGCCTTGTTAGTACTGAGGCCAGTGATTGCAGAAAATACATCAACTGAAGAAATTTTAATGTCAGCCATGAGGAAGTCAGAGGGGGGAAGTGATGCAGGAACAGCACCGGAATCGTCTAAGGTGAAATTGGAGGAGAAAGTCTGTGCGAAGAGATCTGCTTTATCAGTAGAAGAAATAGCTACAGAACCATCAGAGTAGAAAAGAGGAGGGAAGGATGATGAGGTAAAATTGTTAGAAAGATTTTTGGCAAGGTGCCAGAAGGAGCGGGAAGAATTCGAGTTGGAGAGTTGAGAACATTTAGTATGGATGAAATTATTTTTTGTAGAGTGAAGAACAGACTTAGCACGATTCCGGGCAGAAATGTAAAGATGATGTGATTCAGGGGTGGGATTGCTCCGTTACCTTTTGTAGGCCCTCTCCTTGTTACAGACAGCATTAGAACAAGTGTGATTAAACCAAGGCTTTCTTGTGTTAGTCAAAGGATATGAGAAAGGAATGTATGCTTCCATGCCCGAGAGAATAACCTCTGTAATGCGCAAGGCACACTCAAATGGCCCACGGCCATGGAAGCAATAATCATTCCAGGGAAAATCAAAGAAGTACTGCCTGAGGGCCTCCCAGTACGCGGCTCCAAAATGCCACAGACGACGTTTCCCTGGAGGGTCCACAGGACGTACCGGAGTGATAGGACAGGTTAAGGTAATAAGGTTGTGATCGGAAGAGCCCAACGGAGAGAAAAGATTAACAGAGTAAGCAGAAGGATTAGTTGTGAGGAAGAGGTCAAGTATGTTGGAGCTCTCTCCAAGGTGGTCAGGGATATGGGTAGAGTGCTGTACAAGCTGCTCTAGGTCATTAAGGATAGAAAAGATGTAGCCTTGTTCACCAGGTGGATCTGTGAAAGGAGAGGAGAGACAAAGGTGGTGGTGAACATTGAAATCTCCTAGAATGGAGATTTCAGAGAAAGGAGAAATGGATAGAATGTGCTCCATCGTAGAAGTAAGATAGTCGAAGATTTTTTGATAGTCAGTAGAATTGGGGATAAGTAAACAGCACAGATATATTTAGTCAGAGAATGACAGGAAAGCCAAAGCCAGAGTGTAGAGAATTCAGAAGAATCGAGTTCAGGAACACGAGAGCAATATAAGTCGTTGCGTATATATACACAACAGCCACCTTTGGCTTTGAAATGAGTATAGAGAAAGTAGGAGGATACAGAAAAGGGTTTGATGTCAGTTGCCTCAGACAGCTGAGTCTCCGTTAGAAAAAGAAGGTGAGGTTTAGAGGAGGAGAGGTAGTGCTCAACAGAGCGAAAGTTAGAGGAAAGGCCGCGAATGTTGCAGAAATGAAGAAGAAGAGAGTCAGACAGTGGTTCCAGGCACCTCAAGTCATCACCGGGAGGGGGACGGAAGGTGGGGGCATTTATGGTCCCCCCCCCCGGGGACTCCGAGGCTTGATGAAGAGACGCCATTTTTGTTGAATTTTGAATAGGAAGTGTAGTGTGTACTGTGCATGTGGTTTGGTGTAAATAGTTAGAGAAATTTGTACTGTAGAGCATGCTGGCCTACTCTCTGTGTAACTGAGACACTGAAAAAGTTCAGCAAAGGGGGATGGTCAGGAACTAGTCCTGAGGGCTGATGAAATGGGAGCTCCAGCACTCCCTGTCATCAGCTTTCCATCCACCTCGGGAGTACTGCCTTGCTCGACTGGTGCTACGGGCTACTCCTCTAAACAAACACTAACTTATGCACACAACCAATCGCTCTTTGAATGGAAGTCGAAGAAACAGGTAGCACACAGTGCCACCTCACATTCAGCACACCACCACCTTGGCATACGGCGTTATTGTGGTCAGCGCGATGAATTGATGAGACATAGCATTATCGGAAGGTTTCTTTGCCTGCAGGTGTTAAAGGCAGTGCTTCCATGTAATGCCTAGTGAGGTAGTCCCTGCACTGCAGCCTGTCAGGCTGTGCCTCCGTTTCACAGAGGGCATTACTTGGCCATATCTCTCGAGGAGGACGTAAATTACATCCTTCTCAAACTGTCTGAGGGATGTGCTGGTCTGTGTTACATCCTTGTACAGAATGAAGGCATTCAGTACACAGATGTCAAGTACATGTAAGAATGACTTCTTGTACCACTTACAGCATCACCTCAGACAGTCATTGGTGCCGATGTGCATATCAGATTTATTGACGAGTCACATGTTGACATTACAGTCGATAACAGCATCAGGCTTGAAGACTGGCTGCCTTGCTCTCTTGTCAACCTTGCCTGTGTCTACCAACTTACCTTCATGGGCCATGGGGAGGACATTTACCTTTTTCTGACCATGCCAGTGAACAGCAAAGAGTTTATCTGATTTCAAGGTCCTACACTCCCCCTTCACAGTGCCCTTAGGAAAGGATGACCACCAATGCTTCCTTTTTGCATGGACTGTGCCACATGATCCAATTTTGTGTTCTTGCAGGCACTTTGCAAGACTTGGTGCAGTGTTATAATTATCAGTGAACAGGATATGATTGCCACTGAAGTACCTGTCCATGAGCTTCTTCACAACTGAGCCAGAAAAGGCATGGAGATCGTCCTTCCATAACTCTGTATCACTAGCTGTATACACAATAACACAATTAAGCCTAACACGTACCCAGTCTTGCAATCACACAAAACAAAAAACATAATTGCAAAATGATGTCTCTTTGAGGGAATGTACTGTATGAAGGCAAGACGTCCTCTGAACAGAACAAGCAACTCATTGATAACAACCTTCTGGAATGGCCTGAAATAAGATCAAAATTTTTCCTTCATCATTTCCAGAATCAAGGGAATTTTCCACAGCCTATCACTCGGATGTGGGCCCACATTGGTGGAGAAATGCAGGTACCTGAGGATGTCGAGGTACCTGTCCCGTGAAATATACTTACTAAACATCGAGGTTGCTGCTATTCATCCACTAGCCAATAATCATGAACATTATGGTTTTTGATCTGAGGCATCAGTATGGTCAGTGCTAGCCAGACATACATCTTGCCAACATTCGTCACTGTCCATTCTTTCGTCTTTGCACTCTCCATATGTGCGAGGTTTCCCCCCAGTTGCAGCAGATTCCCTGAATGCAGATATTTCTTTTACAATGAAGTACAGTAAATGGCTGTTGTCATAAAAAAAAAAAAAATGATAAATCAACAGGGGTAGATGATGCATTGCACAGGAATTCTGGCTGCACACCGGCATTTGTGTCATCAAACACAGGTACAATGCACTGAAACCCTGTCCCTTCCTCCCTGGCAAATGTTTCCAACCTACCCACCCTTGTTTCCTGCCTTGTCTGTCATGCACATGGCCTGCCCCATGCCCTGCCATGGCCCATGGCATGGTGCTGTGGTGGCAAGTCCACTGAATAATCACTAGAATAGGCAGGTGATAGTGGTGGTGATGGTCATGATGCTGGTGACAGTGATCGTGGTGGGGATGGCGATGGTGATATTCGGAGACGGGCACGTGCCTGTTGGCCATAAACAGATTTTCGTCGTGCATTTGCACCTACAAACCTTGACATACTTGGCTGTGGTGATGAGGCAGGTGATGTTGCGGGCTGGCATGGCGAGGCACGTTGTGAGGCAGGCCGGTGTGAAGCGGCACGAGGTGAGGCAGGTACAGATGCATGACGTGTGGGAGAGGCTAGTGTTGAGGGAGGATATGTGGAAATTTCCATGGTAGGCCATGAGTCATGCTCTGGTGCACGGCTCAGCCTGCGGCATTTCCTTCTCCCACCATCCTCCACCTCCTCCCTTTCTTCACTCCCTACCTCCTCTTCCATCTCCTCCATTGTGCAAATATCCCCCTCTGCAGGATCATTAATATCATCTGACCCTGTTTCATCATCAGAAAAGGCTGATTATTGTGCAGAGGGAAGAGATCACCTCACAGTGGAGAACTCATGGTCACAGTCCTCATCTGATGCATACATTTCCACACTTTCGTCAGAGGAGGAGTCACTTTCCCTGCTCATTATTGGCGATAATGGCAGGCCCAATTCTCTCCTTATCGCACTATCACTAAGGCCTTTCCTTTTCAGGCCTTTGGACTTCATTGGTGTTGAAGTTGGCAGTTGCGGGCACTCAGCTGAGGGTCTGGCTACAGGGAAAATTTTTTGTGTAGGTCTATCCATGAAGGAGGTAAGCAGGCAACTGGAGCATGACTGATATGCATGCTGGAGGGTTGCCAGTGGCTGCGTGTGGTGGAAATAGCCAGCTGAATATTCAAAGAGTGGTGCAAATTACTAGATCATATATAAATGTCACCCAGACAGCCTCAGGATGACATGTATACATGACAACCAGACATGGTGGGTTAAGGATAGAAAAGATGTAGGCTTGTTCACTAGGTGGACCAGTAAAAGGAGAGGAGAGCCAAAGGTGGTGGTGAACATTGAAATATCTTAGAATGGAGATTTCAAAAAGAAAGGGATTGTTGTATCTATAGGTGGAATAACTTTAATTGTTCATGCAATAATTTTACCTTTGCTGTACCAATGTAGGCTACACCCACTAAAACAATTATCGGTACCCCCTTCTTCACGACCCTCCGCAATTAACACTGGTGCAATGCCGTAAATATGCAGGAAGGGTTGGTACTGATCCTCCCTCAATCTCTCTGTCTCACCCCCCTACCTCCCTCTCTCTCTCTCCAGATATAGTATAACTCTCACTGCTTCATGTCATGTATGAAGAATAAATCATAACAATGGACATAATGCCCGAAGGAAGGTCTCAAAATAGCAAAGCATTATCCACTAGATAATATAGAAATAAAAGTTTCATTTGCCCGCTTGGCACCCATCGTATCTGAGGTTACCACATTAGGAATTTCTTGCATGCTATGATACACTGACAACCACCATTAGCATTTAAGAATGGGTTGATGGCAAACTAAACTAAACAGGTCCTCTGCCAAAGAACTGTACTGTATTATATGTCTGAGCTGCCCCATGTTCCTTCTTTCCTATACATCCTTCCCTTACAGGATTTTTAAGTTTTATCATTCCCTCCTTAGTACCAATCTTTCAAACCCATTCTTTCTTATCAGCCATTATCTTTCAATGTTCTGACATTTTCTGCTATATATATATATATATATATATATATATATATATATATATATATATAATTTTTATTGGAAGCCTGTAACTGGAGCCATTTTCTGCTCTCTCTCTCTCTCTCTCTCTCTCTCTCTCTCTCTCTCTCTCTCTTTCTCTGTATATATATATATATATATATATATATATATATATATATATATATATATATATGCCAGGCTTTTTGTGGAGCCTGTCATATGCCCTCATTCACACCAATGTTCTTGCACCAAACTTACTGTAACACTAAGTTTTTATTGTTCAACTGAGGGGTCGCGTGACAGAAAGGGTCCACAGACCTCCTGCCAGAAAATGAATTTTGTTGGATAACACTATTTTCCTCCATACCCTATCATGTGGCCTTGGATGGGAATGCCTTCTACCACTGGAAGTATGGTTGAAAATCCTTTAAAAAAAGTATTGTACATCGTCCTTATGCTAGATTCTTGCCATTTGCCCAGGACTAGCCGTGGAACATAAGACTGCCTCATGCACCCAGCTATGGTGGTGGTATGGAAGTGGAAAAGCGCAGCTTGGCTGTGTATGCCTGTGTGTGTGTGTTAGTTATGGCTAATGTATACATAGGCAGGCCACTAGCCCCACTTACTGATTGGCTGGCCATACGTGGCAATATATGGGGGAGTTTTTGCCATGCTATTCGTCAGTCCCTACTGTTGTGGTCTGTTCATAGCATGCAAAAAGGAATTCTCTTCGTTTTACAGCCATCTTTTGCAACTTTTACGGAGTTTTGTGTGTAATTACTGGGGTAACAATGTCCCCTCGTGATAGTGATAGTGATAAAAGTGTTCCTGGGAGCTTAGGAATTGGTGAAAACAGTGGTTTTGTAGTAAAGTCGTTCTATAGGAGTAATGGTAAATGACGCTGCAATGCTTCCGAGGAAAATAGCTGTATTAGTGATTATTACATTGATGACCCTGGTTACAGTCTTAATGATGATGATACTGGATGTGTTTCTAGTAATCGTGATAGTGTTTGAGGTGATGGTGCTAGTAGTGTGAGTGTTATAGGTGGTGGACATAACGTTGTGGGTGAACGTGGAGCTGCTGGCTGTTGTGGCAGTGGTGGTGAGGATGGCAGTGCAACAGGTCGTCGTCAAAAACGTTATCCTGCTACCTACATAGATAAAAAGGGTTGTGTTCATGTAAGGCAGCCAGAAAAGTGGGAGATGAATGTGGCCAAGCCGATGCATAATATCAGGCAGGAGTATGTTAGTTACAACACAAAAAAAAGTTGTGGAGGCACGCAAAGTTGGTCCCCGATGCTGTGATGGCGGCTTTGATATTATAGGCAGAGAAGCAATAGACAAAATTTTTACCAGTTTCTGGGCAATTGGCAATTACATTGCCCAGAATGCCTACCTTCTAAGGCTGATGTATGATGAGGCAGTCAAGAGGAAGCACACACATGCGGAGGTGAGCCTCAGGCCATTCCACATTGTGTATCACATAAAAGTGGAGCACCGGGATATCAAAGTTTGCTGTTCTGCCTTCGCATCCATCCATGGGCAGGGCAAGAAGAGAATGGCCACTCTTCTGCAAAAGTGCCGTAAGTCACCCAATAGGACCCCAGTGCCTGACAAATGTGGACACAGTCCCTCTCCACGTGCCATCACTGGGTGCAACTTAGAGCTTGTGCACGAGCACATCCAATGTTTACCTGTCACTGCAAGTCACTACACCCGTGTCACAACCCCTTGGCAACACTACTTGGAGGCTAGCATCAGCATCACTGAGATCTATGTCAACTACCTTACATAGATTAAACAGAACAGGAATGATCAGCACAAGATGTCAGAGCGCTTTTATAGAATGGTGTTCACACAAGGTTAGAGCATCATCTTCCAGCCACCAAAGACAGATGTTTGTTCAACAAGTGAGAAACTTAATTAGGAGATCAAGAACCGGAAGGTTGCCGCCCTTGATGCTGCTGACATTCAAGACCAACTGGCTGTACACAAGGATGATACTCAAGTGCCTCGAGACCTCCTGCATCAGGCTGAGCAGATGGCACCCTCCAGTGACTCAGTAAGTGTCAAGACAGTGGCCATAGACCTGCAACAAACACTTTCATGCGCACGGCTGTGAGCTTATGTGGCTTACTATAAGCAGAAGTTGTGGGTCTACAACTTCTGCATTTATGACATAACCAAGGAGGAGGCCACTATGTTTATGTGGGACGAGGTGACAAGGGGGCATGGTTCAGACAAGGTGGTCAAGTGACTTTAGATAAAGATCAACCAGCAACAGCAGGACTTCATGACGCTTTGTGTGTTCTGTGACAGCTGTGGTGGCCAGAACAATAACATCACTATGGTTCTTATGGCCTGCAGCAAGGGCACGTCTGACGTCTGTTCAGGGTTCAGTTTGTCATTATGAAGTCTAGCTACTTGCTCCCTCTCTGTGGCCGTATACTTGAGAAGAAGGTCTGCTAAGCTATATACATCTCTAGCACCAAGGTGTACATCGATGTTATAGCGTCCTCCGTCAAAAGGCAGTTCCCTGTTGAGGCCATTAAACTGGAGGACTTTTTGGATGTCAAAGCCCTGGTGAACCCCATCACAAAATGTCGGGAAGTTGGATTCTCCCAGGCCTGCGAGCTGGTGGCTGACATCACCTTTCAGAAGGGCTATTACATCAAGAATGACTACAACCTTGATAGCACTCCAGCCAACATCACCAAGGTGCGAGTGATGAAGGGAAGGGCGAAGTATGCACAGGAGAGGTTTGACTTCTCCAACTTGGCACTGATGCCTAAGTACACCACTGAGCACCTGACACCACAGAAGTGCAATGACCTAAAAAATCTCCTCAGCCTTCTTGAATCAGAGGCCCAAACATGGCTGAACAGTCAACTTGACCATCAAGAGGAGCTGAAGCAGGCACGAAGAAGACATTAACATACTGGCGAGGAGTCAGAGCCACAGCATGACCCTGACAACGACACTCTGGACTATGTGCCTACTGCTTGTCACACTTGTGTCATCAGGCACAAGTGTCAAGCGTATCTCCTCACCACCTATGCCTCCTTCGTATAATACTATTATTTTTACTACTTTTCTGCTATTCCGTTATTCACCTTCACTGATATAACATGAGCGGTACATTCATACAGACATAGAGAGGAAGAAACAGGCTAGAGCACGACAGAGACAGACAGACAAACAGGTATTAGAGAAGAGGGAGCGGAAAGTTGGAAGGTGGATTGATTGTCGCTTTTTTTTTTTTGTAGGCCTACCCGTATGACCTTTTCTGGGGAGGGGCATAGCACATTCATATTGTTTAATGGTACTTATCTTTGTTCTAATCAATGTTGTTTTTGCTTAAGCAATCAAGTTTTACCAGGAAAAGGGTTGAATTTTCAGAAAAAAAAAAATATATATTACCAATTATTATTAATTTCACAGATATGGCCAAAATATTATAAGAATCAATATCTAGACACAAAAACATTTCATAGAAAAAAAAAACATTCTACCACCACAATTTAAAAAGTTAAGGTTGCGAGAATACTGCTGAACTTTAAACCCGTTTTCTGGGGTTATATGATTTAGCGTGAGAAAGCCTACGTTGCGCTACCCCTCAATTATACTACGCTATCAATTTAACCAAGGACAGATCGGCAACCATTGAGGGCAAGAAACCACCACTACAGTATGGTACTAACCACAGAGAAGCGTATTGGAACACATAGTGAGCCGTAATATTGTCATAATAATGCCACTAAGGTAAAGATGATAACCTACAAAAGTATTAGAATGCTGCTTGATAAAATAAATGAACTTCAGCTGTTGTTACGAGCTCACTGCATTTTCTGGTAGGAAAAGTTTCATAGTTTGTTACGTCTGTCTGTAACATGAAACTGCATTCCAAAACAGCCTCAGACTCCTACTATAGTATCTAATTCGGCAGCAAGAAAAAGGCGTGCAATATAGCGATCTTGTTTCATTATGCACTCAGCACGCTAAAAAGCATGTATTATAGTTTAATTAACAAAGCAATATAAACCTCTATCTGAGTTTCATATATGTGTAAAATACGCTAAAGGATGTTTCAGAGTGCTCGAAATTACGATCTCAGCACAAAATGACAACGCTACCATTTACACACCACGGAGTACTCGATCATAGGTCTCATATTCAAAATGTCTTCGGATTTTTTCGTAACATTTTTTAGATAACGATTTTTTCTCTACATTACACATCTACATACTCGTTTACAATGTCTATAAAATCTGTGTTGATACTCAGGCTCTCTGATTAACGTAAAAGGCTGATTATTATAGGCAAGCCAAGTTTTTTTTTTTTTTTTTTTTTTTTATGTGACCGACTCTGGGCATAGGCTTCACAGCCTGCTTTCAAGGCCCAGTAGTTCTCCTACGTACTGCACACCTCTACATGTCACCACTTCGGCGCTAACACCCACCGTCCGCATTGAATACATACTAGGATTGTCTCATACAGGACTGGTGTAGTGGTATTAGCGGGGGTATTTTTACGACATGTCGGCGGTGCAGGCCACCTCTCTACCGATTGAGCCATCGCCTCCAAGTTTCTTAGTAAGAGGTGCTACGAAGCCTCCGATGCCACTATGAATACAGAACTAAGGCTCAGCAAATCAGGAATACCAACCAGGCACGTTAACTCAGTTTATTTTTAGATCTCTCGTCCTGTGTGTCAAAGTTTATCACTCTAAAAGACTGCCGATGATTTTTTGTTTTATAGTGGGTGTACATTGAGGGACAAAATTTTACTTGCTGTTCCACAGCATCAGAAGGAGAATAAATGCTGGGTTTGGGAAACTATGAGGAAAAACAGCTGTGGGTAGACAGCATGACTTGTTAAAAATTTGTCATAAGATTTAATTACTCTTAGTTTGACACATTTTCCTAGTCACTAAAATAGTACATTCGTGGACAAATGTTCGTCTGCTCCTCCATTACGTCTGCTTCACATGCAGGATTGCATTCTAACTGGCTTTTGGGATTACGGAGCACCTCCTCCTTAGCTGTTTATCAAGTATATTGCAAGTCAAAATCCACCGTGTGTTCCTGATACAAGCTGTGTCTATATTAAAATGGGGTAAAATATCAACGCATGTAAGGTGTAAACAGTAAAATAAATTGTTAAAGATACTGGCCTTTGGAGCCTTCATTGCTACCTAACATGCAGCTGTAGGCAAGCCCGTCCCTTTTCTTCTTGACACATTATACCAAATAGCTTCGTCTTATGTCAGAGAAACATACCAATCTTCTCTCACCTTAGACATATTAGCCAAGAGGGGGAAGTGAGAAACAGAGGTGGGAAAATACTAAATGAGGTTCTATTCCTCACTGTTCTGAACTTACCTTTTCTGTTCCGTGTGAGGAGTTATAGACGATGCGGTAATAATGTCTGGTTATGTGTGGTTGACAAGGAGTGAATTTGCCTGGACTGGATTAGGTAACGCTTAGTTAGGTTTGTGATAATACAGAACTTAACTGTCATTAGAATAAGGGAGATTATGATAGGACATATTTATTTTAGATTAGGGTTATGGTAAAGATGTGTTGTTTAATTGGCTAAAGCTGTTTAGGCTGGATTTAATGTGGTTGGGTTGATTATGGTGTGCAGAGTTAAGGTGGGCTGTGTATGGTCAGGCCAATTAACAACAAACAAATAAAATATGCCTACCTCTTCCTCAGAAATTCAGCATATATTCCCAGATTCTTAGTTATATTGTGAGCTGTTCCCGAAATGTCGTCAGTTTCTCTCCAACACTACTATCGATTTCCACTCAACGTCTCACCAATTTCTCACCATTTCTCGTTTATTTTTCTCTACCTCTCGACGTTTCCGCTACGCAGTTCGCCACATCCTCACTCGAATACCTCCACAAAAAACTATTGTTTGGGTCATGTTTTAGGTGGCACAAAAAAGCTTCATCTTACCTTTTGCTTACAGGTTCATTTTGTCTATTACACATGATCATTCTCTTGTATGTGATTCCTGTCGTAATAATATGGATGTCTGCATCATCAGTATTTCAGAAAACCTTGAGGGGTAAAGTGCTGTATGAGTCGTTAGGCATGAGTTGGTGCGAATTCCCACAGACACTTACAACGCGAAAATAAGAGTGTGGTTGAGAAGATGTGTTGTGTGGGATGGAACATCAGGAGAGACGGTGTGGGCAGTATCACTAAGATGCTGACATGACAGCGAACCCACCCACCCTCTTTGTGTGTGTGTGTGTGTGTGTGTGTGTGTGTGTGTGTGTGTGTGTGTGTGTGGTATGCAGAGTTCATCAAGTGAAGGAACATGAAGGTAATGTTGATGCCGTCTCACATTAATGGCCAGGAATTAAGATATAAAGCCTTTCTCATTTCTTTCTGCCTTTTATTTTTTCTTTTTTTTTCTACCCCCAAACGGTTGTGTTTGGCCAAGGCAAATAATAGACACTGATAATTATAACCTTGACTATATCTAAGCCGTCCAGCCGTATTCCGTATACGGGGTAGTCGTATTTCCACTGAAGCTTAATACAATTTTCTGGCAGCAACAATAATACAGTGCCAGTTAATATGAACTGGTAACTCCAATTAATGCGAACAGATACATCGGAAACTGCCTGCCTCACTTTCGTTATCATTATTCTACTTGTTTGTTTAAGTTACACGTCTTCCTTTACGGAAAGGGTTTAGTCTCACTTAAGCTGAATAAAATCGCCTGCCTTAGCAGGAGCGGAATACCAATTGATGTGAACTGATAACTGGGACTCTTGTCTTTCCATCTGTCCGCCTGTATCATTTTCCTTTCACGTCTCCCCTACGTCTACAAGGGTCTGTTATCATTTATTCTGAATCATGTCATCTAGTGGAACCAAGAATAAATAAGTCTAAGTGAATCGATCATCCAGAGTCTCTCTTTGTCTGTCACTCTTTCTGTCTTATGTAGGGAGGCGTATTCTTTCCGAAGATGGATGTACTCGTCTGGCTGTAGCAAGAATAAAATAGCAGTCATCCTGAATCTCAAATGGCGTGTGTCTGTCTGTGTGTTTCCTTTTCCTTGCTGGAATGGTTTATATTCACCTTGGCTTACTAAATGTGTTTAGTGATGTTTAGAATAAAATTAACAATTTTGATGAATCTCTTTAAGGTCTGGCTATGTCTGTCCCTCCGTTAGTTTTTCTGTCTCCTGTCCATCTCACTGAAGATGACTTCTGTCCGACAACATGATTCTCTACTAGACAGACTTACAGGAGAGTTGAATGTTAAGGAAAATACTTCAATAATTTATAACTGAAACCAATATAACATTCATCCTTTTTTTGCAACACGTACTTTGTTCTGTTATTATGTAATCAGATTTTTTTTCATATGTTTTGACGTAATATGGAATCCACAACATGTCATGAGCATAGTGAGCTGCTTCGAACCGCGAAGTAAAGAAGAGAGTAACGTCCCGATCAAAGGGCTTGGTGGTAATTGGGGGAGGAGGAGGGGGAGGAAGAAGGATGAGGAGGGGGTTTGGTGCTTCGTCCGAACACCAGGATATGCTTGCTTTCCTGTCCGCGACATCGACAAAGCCTGGATACTTTCTTTGGATCGCGAGTGCACACTATCTATCTATTGCCAGACGTCTTAATCCCGTAAGGGGTGGCCACAACCAAATCGTCTCCATGTCGCCCTGTCCCCCGCCATTTCACTGCCCTGCTCCCAGCTCACCCCCCCCCCTCTCGTATACCTCTCCACTCCATCCCTCTGTCTCATCCTTGGCCTCCCCCTTCCTCTCCCACCCTCCACCTCACTCACATACACTCTTCTCGTTAGTCTCCCACTCTCCATCCTCTCCACATGGCCAAAGCACTTCAGTGTGTTTCTCCTAACGCTTCCTATCACATCCACATCCACACCACAATGATCCTTCACTTCCTCATCTGTCAGTCTGTCTCTCCATGTGACTTCACATGCTCCACTCAAATAACTCATTTCCACAGCTCTCACTCTTGACTTGTGTCCCTCCAACAATGTCCAAGCTTCACTTCCATACGTTAGAGTTGTTATCACAATACTATCATGTAGCAACTTTTTCACTTTCATGCTCACTTCCCTGTTTCTTATCACTGCTTTCAGGGAACCAGCAACCTTCCTTCCTTGTTGTACCCTTTCAAGCACTTCACCCTCCAAACTTCCATCCTTACTCATCACACTACCCAAGTACTTAAACGTACTCACATTGTCCGTTTCCTTCTCATCCAGCCTCACTGTACATTCACTGACTTCACCTCTCTCGAAGACCATCACTTTACTCTTCCCTACATTCACCTTTAGATTCCGTTTCTTTCATACTCTCCCAAACTCAACCACCAAGCCTTGCAGCTCCCCTTTGGCTTCACTTAACAACACAGTATCATCTACAAACAACAGTACAGGGAGTTTCCAAACACTGCCCTCTCTCATTGGGGCCGCTCCAACATCCACTGCGCTACCTTGTATCTCTTTTATTACCCCATCCATGTACAGATTGAACAACCATGGAGACATGACACATCCCTGTTTCAATCCAACATTCAAAGAGAATAATTCACGAAGTTCACTACCTACACACACTGCAGCCTTAGCATCCTCATACATACTCTTCACGGCATTCAACAACTTCCCATCGTCTCCATATATTCTCAATACTTTCCACAAACCTTGTCTATCTACCCTGTCATATGCTTTCTCCAAATCCATGAAGGCCACATACAACTTCTTTCCCTTCCCTAGAAACTTTTCTATTAAAGATCTAAGAATGAATATCTGATCTACAGAACCTCTTCTCTTCCTAAAACCTCCCTGTTCTTCTCCAACTAATTCCTCCGTTATTTCCCAAACTCTGTCAATAAGTATCCTGCCATACACTTTTCCTATTATACTAAGAAGACAAATGCCCCTATGATTACCACATACTTCTTTTTCCCCTTTTCCTTTGTACAGGGGAACAATTATACCTGACTTTCAATCATCTGGGACTCTACCTTCCTCCCAGGCCAATCTGCACATCTTCCACATCCATTCTACTACTATCTCTCCACCATGCTTCAGCATTTCACCTCACACTCCATCAATTCCTGGGGCTTTCCCCGATTTAACTTTCTTCATTGCTTCCACAACTTCCATTCGACTGATTTCTTACTCTCTTCTCACATCTCTCCGCCTCCCAGCCACTTACACTCGCATTTCTTTCATTTTCTATGTTCAGCAATACGTTAAAGTGTTCTCTTCATCTACTCACTTTTTCTCCCTTCTCCACTAGTAATCTGCCATTTTTATATTTCACTCCCCGACTAAGTTCTTTGGGACCCTGTCAAACTCTACCTCTTTCCAGAACATTTTCTTACATTCCCTTCACACTACACTCAAATTCCTTCTAAATTCCTCATCCATTCTCTTCTTACTCCCTCTTACAAATCTTTTCACGCCTCTCTTCCTCTCTACATACAACTCTTTTCTGTTTCTCAACTTCTTCTACTCCCCTATTTCTCATCCACCCACTATATTCATTCTTCTTTGTTCTACCATGGTGTTCCCTGCACCCCCTTTCGTCTTCTCTTCACCCCACACACCACCTCACGTGCTGCACAGATTTCTTCTGCGAATATCTTGCTCACACCTTCCACGTCCCCCATCTGCTTAGATCCATAGCTACCCAATCGCTCCTCCATTTCCTTCTTATATATTGCCCTTTTTTCATCCTCTTGTAACCTTTCCACTCTCCTTGTATGAGCTACTTCCTCCTGTCCTTGCCTTCTTGTATTTCTCCATTTCGTTTGGACACTGATTCTCACCACCACCAAATGGTGTAAGCACTGGATTTTTTTTTTTTCTTTCGCAGAGTCTTCAAGTAGAATATTCGTGATTATACTGTTATCTCCTTAGCTGAGATCGTTTGTGTGGGGTTAAGCAAAATAAAAGAGGTCGAGTGGGAGGGGGAAGACGAGTGAGGCGAGGGATGGAGTGGATAGGTATGTGACGGCGGATTTTGAGCGATGGAGAGATAGCAGCCTAAGGGATTGTGGCCACCCCATTCATGATTAAGGAGTCTGACTATAGATGAAAACAGTTAAGCTCTTGAACCCAGCGACTTACTTCACAGTGTATAATAAAAAATATCTACATCGAGACATAATATCAAGGATAGGGTAAGCATTTTCGACTTATTACCATAATATGTAGGTTTAATTCTTCCATTATTTTTCTATCTATATACAATACATATATATATATATATATATATATATATATATATATATATATATATATATATATATATATATATCATCTCATCTCATCAGCTGTTTGAGTGTCCACTGTAGGACCGGCCTATCCCGACCAAAGTGAGGACGATACAGCCAATGTATCTCTACCAGGTGGTTTAGGCTGTCTGGTTGAGACTGTATGTAGGGTGAGAAGTGCTTGTAAGTGTAACTGTTGTGTTGGAGTGGCTTTGGATGTGTGAGTAGTCTGTGAACCAAGTGTAATCGGCCCGCGCAAGCCGACTGGATGCAAACATACTTTACAGTATGCGACACTGGTTCAACCACAGCACCCCTTGTGTCCGCCAATGCAGTACATGGCATGAAGAACGCTCCGAAAGTTTATTACCCTGGCGGGGAGCGAACCCTCGTTCTTCAGTGTACGAAAACGCACACGCACGCTTTACCACCGTACCACAGAGGCTCCATATATATATATATATATATATATATATATATATATATATATATATATATATATATATATATATATATATATATATATATATATAACGCACACGCACGCTTTACCACCGTTCCACAGAGGCTCCATATATATATATATATATATATATATATATATATATATATATATATATATATATATATATATATATATATATATATATCTTTCATTCATCATTCATCATCCAATCCTACACTGCCCTGTGAGGAGCACAGGAGCCCGGGGCTCGGGAAGTTGGTCCTGACATTTAAGATGAGAGTGACCGGCCCCACTCATCCCTGAGTGGCATTACATGAGCAATAAAACCCACCCACCCCTTGGATATAAATCTTCACTGGCTCAATCAGATTGGAGCGCCGTAATTACTCACTAAACCACCAGGCGCCAAAATTTGGTTATATGGTTACCACCCACCATAGTAAATGGTTTCCTGGTGTACAGGAAACCATTTGTCTTGTCATCCAGTGTAGGGTCACCCACAGGCAGAAGGAAGAGGAAAGAATGAAAGAAAGAAAGACAGAAGAAGGAGTGTAAAGTCACCCGTAGGCAGAAAGACAAGGAAAGAATAAAGTAATGAAAGACAGAAGAGGATGGAAGGAAAAAAAAAAAATGCAGGAGAGGAAAGGGTAGGCACCCGAGAGCAGTACTACATCGAGTGAGTGGATTATGAATGCCGCCACCTACCACTATATATATATATATATATATATATATATATATATATATATATATATATATATATATATATCTATATATAGAGAGAGAGAGAGAGAGAGAGAGAGAGAGAGAGAGAGAGAGACTATTTCACGAAAAACTCTTAACCTCTTATATCGAGTGACCTATTTTATGTTTGTTAATTCCAGACGACTTAATTAATCTTAGGATTAACTTTTGAACTGGGGGATTTGGACTTCTCTGCAATAACTTCTTCACTGAAAGAAATGTCCATTAAGATGAATAAAATCATTTGACAGTGAGTGGTAATTAAGGAATAAGTTCCCGGAAGAAGATGCCAATGAGGAAATCGTACGTATTAAAAAAGGCCCAAGTATTACTAAGATGTCACAGTCAAATTCGAAATGTGTAGTAACAATGTTTTTCCCAACCTACGGCTGCCGTTCAAAATGTTAATAATGTCTCGCCTGTCATTTCCACCACACGTCATTTCCAACATCTCACTCCACCACCAGTCATTTCGAACACCTGCCTTTGATAACACATAATTTTTATATCGTTTCCATCTCCTGTCATTTACATCTCCTAGTTTCGTATCATTTCTTCTACCCCTCGTGTCCAGCACCATACGTTTCCAAACAGGTGATACTGTATTGTAGGATTTCCAGCATTCATGGTAGTGGCAGTGCTTATGCTATGTTGAACCCCTATGTTTAACCCCTACCATTTTCACCACCAATTGCCAAAAATGGTGATGATGGTGCTTTTATCATCCCCCCCCCTCCCACAAAAAAAAAAAAAAATGATATATGCGTCATTTGTAAACCCGGTCATTCCCACTTCTATTCATTTAATCCACCTATGAGCATATTCATCGAATCCATCATGAAGGTTGCTATACGCTATTTACTCTCTGTCTAAAAATGGATCTCTTCATCATGAATGCTGAGTTGTTGCGACCGATTAATAATATAGTATGGTGCTTGTCACAAAAAGTGCTATGGAAAAGGAAGTAGAGCTTTACTCTTGTCCTTTTTCGCCACTGGCCTATAGAAAATATGCTGCAACAGGACTAACTTCTAGGACAAGTTGATGTTAAATCGACTATACCAATTTCATTTTTGACACCTAGCATTTACACCAACTCTCATTTCCACCACGTGCCTATTCCACGAAGTGTTGTCAAAGCTGCCAATACTTAGCCTGTCGAGTGTCTGTCAGGTGTCGTCAACCAATCCTCTATGACAGGGTCGGGGAGGGAAAATGTACTTTTGTGGCTGGCTTCCCGTGTGTGGGAGTGCCTTTATGGTGTGTATGAGAGGGTATGTCCATGGCTGAGGTGTGTGTGTGTGTGTGTGTGTGTGTGTGTGTGCTCCAACTCCTAGGTACTTGATGGATTTGAATGAAACTCAGCAGTTCAGTTCGTCCGATTACTGGGAAGGTTTTTCAGTATATACAATTTTCCACCAAAAATTTAAGGGGGGGGGGGGAAACGCGCCTCACCAAATCAAAAATTCTCAAAAGTAGTGAAAGGAAGGCAGATGTGGCATAATTTTCGTACACGTTGTTGTGCCAAGGACTCTCATCCTTAAAACGGTACTTACGGACCGTATTTTCTTCACTGAGTCTTGAATGGGGCCAGCCCCCCCCCAAAAAAAAAAAAAAATCAAATAGGAGAAAATGAGCGCACGGATTTCAACGAAATCGGCGTACAAATAGCAGAATTGGATAAGCAGTATCATGTTACTCGTATCTCTAAATGCACATAAAATTGCACATGTACTTTCTTATAACTATTAATTTCAGTAAATCTATTCACTGTAGGCAGTGGCTGAATATTCACAGGTCCTTAATCTAGTATCCCAACCCAAGTGTGTCAGTAGGGTGACCCAGTATAATACCACTGCCGGAAATCGAACCCGGCACTCCCAGGTGAGAGCCAGGCAGTAGTCCACTACACCACGACCAGGTAAAAATGATCTCATATTGTCACAATCTTGTAACCAATTCCATCCGCCCCTACAGTGGGCCTGAAGAGGGTGAGAAAACCCCCTCTTCAGGTCCACAGTGGGGGTGGAGGGACACTGCTTACAAAATAGGAACAGTGTGAGAAAATGCTTATTTGGCCGTTGCGTAGTGGATTGCTGCCTGGCTCTCAGCTGATAGTCCCTGCTTTGATTCCCGGTATATGGTAATATATTTGGATCATTTTTCCTGTGTAAAGTACAGGTTTCATTTCAACAGGGTGACCATGGCTGTTCTTCAGCAGCACCGACACACCCTCAAGCGCCACCGTAGCTAGAGTGAGGCGTAGGCACTTGGTAACAGACAGCCTAATCCTTTACGTTCCGAGCTTCTAACCCTGGTAGGTCTCCCGCCACACTGCGCCTAGAACTCTACATGACAGGGTAAAGCATAACTCCTTCACGATGGAAAAGGAATTACCCAGAACGGACACGAACTCCAGTCACCTGGACTGGGAGTAGAGTTCTCTGACAAGTGCGACACCAGGGCGAGAGAGAGAGAGAGAGAGAGAGAGAGAGCTTGCACTTATATAAATGTGATATGTAAGGTAATACGCAAGATAAACGTATTATGTCCGTGAAAATAAAACGTGCATCTAGGTATCCATGTGTGTGTGTGTGCATTTGTGTGAATCTTTGTATGTGTGTGTGTACGTGGGTGCGTGTGTGTGTGTGTGTGTGTGTGTGTGTGTGTGTGTGTGTGTGTGTGTGTGTGTGTGTGTGTGTGTGTGTGTGTGTTTGAACGTATGATCCCCTGAATATATCCAAATGCAATCGTGCAGGCATGAAGCTGTACAGCGGATCACGACATTCATTTGTATGCATGTTGTGTTGTTGCATGGATTTTTTGTACAAATCATTGTGTAAATTTACACGTCGACAGTTTATGGGCCCGAATTATATGGATTTGTCACATCATAGTCAATTGTAGAGAAACACTGGTCACGTCATTCCGTACCTTCGGGAAAGTTTCACGTCAGAGCGAAATACTAGAGAAAGTTTCGTCTCATCAGAGCGAAATTTAGGGTAAATTTCTTCGCGTCAAAGGAACACTTAGGGAAGTTTTTGTATTGCCAAAGCATGATTTAGGGAGAACTTCGTCCCGTCAAAACAACATCTGGGAAGCTTTCATCACGTCGATGCCAAAGTTAGGATAGCTTTTGTCAGGTCAAAGCAAATTTTAGGGGACCTTTAGGCACGTGCACGCCTAAGAAGGGGAATTAACGAGAAGATTTTATCTATTGTGAATGTTAGGAAATTATTGGGAAGCATTCACCACGTCAGTAGGAATTGTATGAAAGCGTTTTTCACGACACTTATGGTAATTTCTGTTTGTTAACTGAATCGACCAGTCTAGTAATATCTTCCTTACGAGAGGTTTCCTTTTAGCTGGAATAAATCGTCGAGATGTAGCTGTTTAGAGTAGATTAGTTGCCTTTTTACTGAAAGAATAAAGATGAATATATTACTTTTTCCAACTATTCCTTTTGTGATTTATAAATGTGATACCAAATCGATCAGAAATCGGAAATATTACATAGGTCATGTACAGTAAATTCAGTCACATCTCACTTAACCGCATAACATGGTCAAATGGTTATAGTGCATAATGCAGCTTAAACCATACAAGCATTTTCAACCGGGGGATGAGGTATGAACAGTAGCCTTAGTGTCTCTACTGACAATATTAACTGATTTATGTTCGCAACATTTCTGTTGTTCTTTGTTTAGTAACGGCACAGTATTATATGCAGTTATGAGTGGAAGGAGTCTGGAAATATTGATTATGTATTTTCAAGAAAGGATTTTGATGCTGTTCTTAATAATTTGCCATATTATTATGCTGATGATTTCATATAGTGATTCTGATGGTTTGTATATATATATATATCTATCTATCTATATATATATATATATATATATATATATATATATATATATATATATATATATGTCAATCTATCTATCTATCTATAGATATATCTATCTATCTATCTATCTATATTATATATATATATATATATATATATATATATATATATATATATATATATATATATATATATATATATATATATATATATATATATATATATATATATATATATATATATATATATATATAATTTACGTAGTCCTGCCCTCCCAGTCCATCTATTGCAGTGTTCTTTATTCCTGTCGCCTTTCCAGCAAGGATATAACTGCACGCTGAGCACTATTACATCTGTCTCTCCTTCGTATCTGGCATCCACTTCACGCCTTCTTTCCCTCTTCTTCTCTGATCTTTAGTCCTCTCTTCATCACTCATGAATTCTCTTCCTTTACCTCTTCTTGTCTCTTCCTTGTCCCTTCCCTGTCCCTTCCCTGTTCACTTCTCTCTTCTTTACTATCTTGCACGTTCTCATTTTCTCTCATTTTCTTTCTTCTCTATCGATTATCTAGCCTTCTTCTTGACTCTAATTCATCCTTAGTGATTTTACTCTTTCGTTTCTTCTCTGCATTTCTCTCCTCTTCCCTTGTCCTCATAGCCGTAGCCGAGGCTTTTCCAAAAATGTTAGATTATAGGGTTTTAAGAGGAGAGAATTTTCAAGTTGGTCGTGTCGTGGATGGCAGAAGAAAGATAAAGATGAGCCTGTGGTTTGATTGCAGTTTTATTCTCAAGAGGGAGTTATCTTGACAAGAGCAGTACTAAGGTGAAGCCTGTTTATGCTGGCTAACGCCGTAACCTCTACTCCTGCCTTTTCTACCGTGCCTCTTTTCTCTCCTGTCGCGTCCTAACCCCTTCTGCCTTCCTTGTGCCATGGCAGTCTCTGGCTCTCTGACCCATCACTCCCATTTTCCCAGTATATCACTGGTTGGGTCATGTGCATGAGCACGTGTGTGTGAGGAACTTTCCACAGGTCTTTCCCTGATGTCACAGAGCTGGCTCAGAGTGGATAAAGTACCCAGTCATGAAACTGTTTGGATATAGGCCCGACTTTCATCAAACCTTACTCGCATTTAGGCACGTTTTTTCCTCAAGTCTCTACATTACTCATATTGATTACATATTACCGTCTCTATTATGTAGTGTTATGAAATTTTAGTGGCTTGACATTGCTCGATCACGCCAAGCTGTTGTACCTACAACAGCATGCAGTAACAAATTGCATACATATTAATGCTTGGTACATTGATATACATGGTATTCATCACAATATAGTAGAAACAACATACTGTAGTTATATATTGTATGCATAATATATGCAGTGGAGTGAATACATGGTAGTAAAAATGAACATAGAATATTGTATAATATATTTATCGAGATACAGCAGCACAAATGTGTATGAACAACAATCATATGCATATATTTATGCAATGGTAATATTGCTAGGTCATTACATTACATATGATGTTATGCCTATAGTAATGCCTAATATTACACTCAACTTGTCTGATGATTAAGTGAAATACATAATTCTGGTAACACAGAACAGTAGGAACATGTAGTTTCACCGTAGGAATGTAACTGTTACATAGTTGCAGTAATAATGTAGTTAATTGTAGTAATTGTATTAATACTGTAGGTAAATGTAACATTATAGTAGTTCCATCCATCCATCCATCAGCCAATCCTACGTTGCCCCATGAGGAGCGTAGGAGCCCGGGGCTAGGCAGTTGGTCCTGACATTTAAGATGAGAGTGACCAGCCTCACTCATCCCTGAGTGGCAATACGTGAGCAATGAACCCCAACCATCCCTTGGATAGAAACCTTCACCGGCTCAATCCGACTGGAGCGCAATAATTACCAACTAAACCACAAGGCGCCAAAATTTGCTTATATGGTTACCACCCAGCGTCGTAAATGGTTTCCTGGTGTACAGGAAACCATTTGGCTTGTCACTAAGTGTAGAGTCACCCACAAGCAGAAGGAAAAGGAAAGAATGAAGGAAAGAAAGACAGAAGAGGGATTGTAAAGTCACCCGTAGGCAGAAGGACGAGGAAAGACCGAAGGAAAGAAAGACAGAGGAGGATGAAAGGAAAGAAGGATGGAGGAAAGGAAAGGACAGACACACAAGAGCAGCACTACATTGAGTGAGTGACTGGTCAGCACCCCCACCTACCACAAATAATAGTAGTTACTGTACATAACTGTCGCAGTTATCACATAACTGCACTAATGCTAGTGTTTGTAGTTATGCAGTGGTAACATAATAGCAGTTACATGATTGTGGCAATTGTAACAAAATTACAGGAATCGTAATTGTAGTCTTTGTAGTTATTATTACACAATATGTGTAGGCTTAGTTATGTTGCACAGATGTTATTGAAAATTGTCTCACTCCATATATATATATATATATATATATATATATATATATATATATATATATATATATATATATATTGTTACTGAACAGAGAAAGATAATGTACACTTTAAGTGAGAATACTAAAAATCACTACTGTCCCGTAAAGTTCCAGGTTCAAAACAAAAGAGTTAGGTAAAATTACAAGTTAAAGTTTAATGCTCAAACTAACAACAAAACATTCAGGACTCATAAGGATAATGTAATGGCAAAAAACAGGTTAAATATATGGTTAACTGCAATAGCCTCTCTTAACACGAAATTAGCATGAGTAAATTTATCTAAGTCAGCCCTGATAAAATGAGAATACCAGATAATACTCAGTGAATGCAAGATATATTATTACAGACACAAAACATTATTAATAAGGGCTGACACCCAAAACACATGAATCACAAAAACCTTACTAGGCCTAAGAATTAACACCTTACGCTACACAGTACAAGAAAAAATGCAATAATACTCAAATTACACAGGTGCTAGATGGTTGGAGACTTCCTGAGCACTCACAATAATAACAACTGTACAGGGGAGGACAGAGATGTGAACAAAATGAGGAGTAGATCTAAGTGGCAATAATGCAGAGACTGAGCTCATTATATAGGGGCCGGCAGAGCTTGATACAACTTGTAAGAAAGACGCGCAAATGAAGCCAGAGGGGACAAAGAGTTGACACTCCCGCTCTGAACAACAGAAAGAACGACTTACTTTACTATAAGGGTAGAAGGGGGGAGTGAGGTAGAACACGCTCGTGATCAAACATGCAGCATACTGTACGTTAGAATTACACAAAGGATGATGAAATCATAGGCTATGTAACACCTCCCCACAAAGAAAAAGAAATTTACAAAGGAAATTTCTTATTACTCTAAAACAATCTGTCTAAAGTCTAGATAAGCAATCTGCAATAACATTTTCTTTCCCCTTGACATGTTGTATGTCTAATGAATACTGAAGAAGTAGACTCCATCTTGTCAATCTCTGATTTTTATGTTTAAACTTACTAAGGAATTTCAGTGGGTTATGATCGGTAAAAATGACTATGGGGTCAAAACCAGAACACAAATAAAATGAAAAATGCTGTAAACCCAAAATCAAGGCCAAAAGCTCTTTCTCAATAGTTGAGTAGTTCTTTTGAGGTGGAGTGAACTTCTTACTGTAATAAGATACAGGGTGTTCAATACCCTGATCATCCTCTTGCAGCAAAACAGCCCCAGCTCCTGCATCACTTGCATCAACAGCCATCTTAAAAGGCTTAGCAAAATTTGGAGTAGCGAGCACTGGCTGACTTAATAGGATAGCTTTAAGTTTGCTGAAAGAGGATTCACAATTATCGGTCCAGACAAATTTAACTCCCTTTTTCAGTAGGTCTGTAAGTGGTGATACAAGAATTGAAAAGTTAAGAACAAATCTCCTGTAATAACCTACCATTCCCAAAAATCTTTGTAGCTCTTTCCTACTTTTAGGTCTGGGAAGATCACTTATAACCTGAACCTTAGCTGCTGGTGGTGCAACATGTCCATCACCAATTACGTACCCAAGGTACTGAACTTTAGCTTGACCAAACTCACACTTTGATAAATTAGCTACAAGATTAGCCTGAACCAAACGCTCAAGAAATTTACTGACATGGTATAGGTGATCTTTCCAGTTGTCACTGAAGATTAATACATCATCAATATAAACAACACACCCTGCCAAACCCTCTGTTACAACATTCATGAGCTTCTGAAATGTGGCTGGTGCATTCTTCATACCATATGGCATTACAGAACATGCAAAAGTCTTTCCTAGTGTTACAAAACATGAGATCTCCCTAGCACGTTCAGTCATAGGTACTTGCCAGTATCCCTTTAACTAATCAAACTTACTTATGTACCTAGCCTTTCCGATCTTGTCTATGCAATCTTCCACACGAGGGAGAGGGGAAGTGTCTGATTTGGTTATCTGATTAACACGTCTGTAGTCAATGCAAAGCCGCTGTGACCCACCTGGCTTAGGGACTAGAGTGACAGGAGAACTCCACTCGCTCTGACAGGGCTCAATCATCTTGTGGTCCAACAGGTAGCCAAGCTCCTTCTGGATGAGAGGAACTTTCACTGGGTTCACACGGTAAGGAGGCAATTTAATTGGCTTTGCGTCTCCAACATCGACATCATGCATCAACACAGTGGTTTTTCCTGGAGTAGCACAGAACACTTGCGGGTACTCCTGCAGTAATGCCGAAAACTCCTGCCTTTCCTCGGGAGGTAGATGAGAAAGATTAGTCTGGAGATCATTCATGATATCAGGATTCTTCCCCAAACTATCACTCAGGCTCATGCTGCATGGGAGAACTTCACTTGCAGACTCGGGTGGAAAAGCTACAGTGCAGACTGGGTTATTTTCGTCCCGCCTGTGATATAACTTTAGCATGTTGATGTGACAAAGTTGCTTGTTCTTTCTACGATCTGGTGTGGCGATGACATAGTTGACATCACTGAGTTTCTTCTCCACGAAATAAGGACCACTAAACTTGGCTTGAAGAGGTTGCCCATGCACCGGTAGCAGAATCAAAACCTGATCTCCTGGCTGAAAGTGGCGTAACCTGGACTTCTTATCATACCAAGTCTTCATCTTCTCCTGAGCAGCTCCTAAATTCTCTCTCGCCAGCTGTAAAGCAGTGGACAGCCGTTCTTTGAACTTCATCACATACTCCAGCAGGTTGACGTCATCTTCCTCCGACAGCCAGCATTCCTTGAGTAGCTTAAGGGGTCCTCTTACTTCATGGCCAAACAGTAGTTCAAAAGGTGAGAAGCCCAGTGATTCATTTGGAGATTCTCTTGCGGCAAATACAACAAATGGAAGACCTTTATCCCAGTCTTTCTGATGTTCCAAACAGTATTTCTTGAGCATCGATTTGAGTGTTTGATGATAACTCTCCAACGCTCCTTGGGTCTGGGGATGGTAAGCTGAAGACGTGATCTGGGTGATACCCAGCTCTTTCAGAGACTGCTTGAAAACATTTGACATGAAATTACTTCCCCGGTCTGACTGTACCTCCTTGGGCAGAACAAACTTTGTGAAGAACCCTAGCATTTCCTTAACCACGTTCTTTGCTGAGATATTTCTAAGTGGAATGGCTTCAGGATAACGAGTAGCCATATCCATCAGGGTCAACACATAGAAAATCCTGAAGAAGTCTTAGGAAGAGGGCCCACAATATCCACCAACACACGGGTGAAAGGCACCTCAAAAGGAGGAATGGGAACTAGAGGTGCAACCTTTTCGGTCTGATTACACTTCCCCACAACTTAACAGGTGTGACAAGACTTACAATACCAGGAAACATCCCTGAAGATACCTGGCCAGTAGAAGTGTTTCAAAATGCATGCCACAGTCTTTCTCACTCCAAGGTGTCCTGCCAAACTGGAATCATGAGCCACTCTAATGATATCCTGCCTACAAACACGAGGGATGACAACTTGATGTACAACCTCCCACTCACAGTCGGCTGATGCTGTTGGGGGTCTCCACTTCCTCATCAGTACTCCTGACTTTACATAATAACAAGTAGAAGCACCAGCTGACTCTTCCTCACTACAAGCAGAGTTAGCTAGACCTTTCAACCTGCAACTCAACCAACTCTTGACGAGACAAATTATCAACACTACGGGGTACTACCTCATCTGGTGAGTGGTCCAAATTAGCAAGAAAAGTGTCAGCTAGGATAACATCATCATCATCATTATCCTCTAAGTCACCAGTAACTTTAGACTTAGCCCTAGTGACAGCACATGCAGGGAACACATCAGGGACATCACAATCCTGGGCCGCAGCCACTGGCTCACTAGACAACTGAGGAGCTGGACACACTTGACTTCCACCAATATCATTTCCAAGTAAGAAAGTTACACCTGACATTGGGAGTGTCCCAACCAACCCAACCATAACGGAACCATTAACAAAACCAGACTCTAAATTCACTCTGCACAGAGGGACAGAGAAGTAATTATTCCCAACACCTTGTAAGATTACAGTTTCATCAGAGGAATTAACATTAGAGCCTAGAACACTGGTCAGCATAAGGGATTGGCAAGCACCTGTATCACGATATATTTTAACTGATTTCCTGTCATTACTGTCCAGAGGACTGACAAAACCTTCAGACAGGAAATTAGCACATGAACTCTTGAGAGTGTCACCCACGTTACTGCTCAAAAGAGGAGCTCCATCATGAGTATTTAATTTACCCCTCAAAGCAGGTTCAGTAAACTCAGTTAAAGAATTCTGGGAACTCTCAAGGGTGGACACTAGACCAATTGACTGAATATTTAAAGACTCCTTTTTGTTCACATCACGCTGTCTCCTGAAACATTTCTCCGTAGTATGACCAAGCTTACTACAAGAAGTACATTTACTTTTCTGAAATCTAGAGGTGAAGCTGGTATTTACTTCCTGAGAAACATCATCTTTATTCTCATTCCTGTTACCTGTACTCTGAGTAGAGGCAACGTACTTACTCTCAGCTTTCCCTTTTTCTTTAGAATATCTCTTGTGAGTGAGAACATATTCATCAGCTAAAACTGCAGCATCAGACAAATTATCTATTCTTTTCTCATCAAGATATAGGCTTACATCTTTATTAATATACCTTTTGAAGTCCTCCAGCAAAATCATATGCTTAAATTTATCAAAATCAGAATCCACATTCTTAGAATTTAACCACTGCTCTAACAGATCTTCTTTGATTTTTGCATACTCAACATGGGATTGCTTATCTTGCTTATAAGTTGTCCTAAATTTTACTCTATAGGCTTCAGGAACAAGCTCATAGGCCTTAAGAATCAAGCTCTTAACTACATCATAATTATCAGATTGATCCTGAGGCAAAGATGCATAAGTTACTTGAGCTTTACCGGTGAGAACAGTTTGAAGGAGTACTGGCCAATACTTTTTGGGCCAATTAAAACCTGTAGCTACCCTCTCAAACAACTGAAAATACTTTGTTAAATCAGATTCATTAAAAGGAGGGACAAGTTTAACATTTTTAGCCACATCAAAATCATCAGAGCTAGATGATCCAGTTCCACCTTGTTTCATGCGATACTCATGGTCTGCCTGAATCCTAGCTAGTTCAATTTGTGCCTGAGCCTGTGCCTGTGCCTTCTGAATGCGAGCATTTGCCTGAAATTCAGCCTCCTGAATACGAGCCTGAGACTTCGCCTCCTTAGCCTGAGACTCAGCCTCCTTAGCACGAGCCTGAAACTCAGCTTCCTTAACACGAGCCTCCTGCAGAGCTAGCTGTAACTTAGCTATTTCAATCTGCGTTTGCTCATTTGGGGGAGTTACATTAAACAAGCTTTTATTAATCATGCCAACAATTTGATCTTTAGAATGATGAGAGTGAACTGCAATTCCCAATTGTTGAGCAACAAGCTTAAGTTCATTCTTTGTTCTGTTTTCTACATCACACACTGTTTGCACATTTGACAAAAAATCTTTGGCTTCATCAAGAGTAGTAATAGTAGACATCATGAATAAATCACAGTCACAAAATATCAAGCAATATCCTTATGATAATATCCTGAATATCCTGATAAGAGGTCGCCAAATTTATGTTACGGAACAGAGATAGATAATGTACACTTTAGGTGAGAATACTAAAAATCACTACTGTCCCGTAAAGTTCCAGGTTCAAAACAAAAGAGTTAGGTAAAATTACAAGTTAAAGTTTAATGCTCAAACTAACAACAAAACATTCAGGACTCATAAGGATAATGTAATGGCAAAAAACAGGTTAAATATATGGTTAACTGCAATAGCCTCTATTAACACGAAAGTAGCATGAGTAAATTTATCTAAGTCAGCCCTGATAAAATGAGAATACCAGATAATACTCAGTGAATGCAAGGTATATTATTACAGATACAAAATATTATTAATAAGGGCTGACACCCAAAACACATGAATCACAAAAACCTTACTAGGCCTAAGAATTAACACCTTACGCTACACAGTACAAGAATAAATGCAATAACAGTTATACTCAAATTACACAGCTGCTAGATGGTTGGAGACTTCCTGAGCACTCACAATAATAACAACTGTACAGGGGAGGACAGAAATGTGAACATAATGAGGAGTAGATCTAAGTGGCAATAATGCAGAGACTGAGCTCATTATATAGGGGCCTGCAGAGCTTGATACAACTTGTAAGAAGGACGCGCAAATGAAACCAGAGGGGACAAAGAGTTGACACTCCCGCTCTGAACAACAGAAAGAACGACTTACTTTACTATAAGGGTAGAAGGGGGGAGTGAGGTAGAACACGCTCGTAATCAAACATGGAGCATACTGTACGTTAGAATTACACAAAGGATGATGAAATCATAGGCTATGTAACAATATATATATATATATATATATATATATATATATATATATATATATATATATATATATATATATATATACACACACACACACACACACACAATATTTACATTATTAACGGTATACAGTCACTTGGTGTTCGTTTGTATTGTACCTATGGTGTACGATGTGTGTGTCAGCACTGTGTGGAAATCTTTGTCCTCACGATTAGGTGAAAGAGGTAGTTCAGTCTTGCCAGCTTTATTTGTATTGGCCATTTTTTTTCTCCTCTGGATTTTCCTTGGAATTAAATTTGCCTGGTCCCACTAGATAGCTTTAATTAATAAATGCTTATCACAGTTCTTTAAAATGCTCACTGTGTTAATGTTGTGGTATTTCTTATTTATCACTTTGCAGATGGAATGTTGCCTCGTTGTGCTCATGAAACACGCATTTTATATATGTGCCAAATAAATAAATGGTAAGAATCGTTAGGAATAAATGAATGCTAAAATAAGTGAATGAATATATCCATCCATCCATCATCCAATCCTATGCTGCTCCATTAGTAGCATAGTAGCCCAGGGCTAGGCAAGTTGGTCCAGACCCTTAAGATGAGAGTGGCCAGTCTCACTCATCCCTGAGTGGCATTACATGAACAATAAACCCCAACCATCCCTTAGATGTACACCTACACAGGCTCCATCCGACTGGAGCGCCTTAATTACACACCAAACCACCAGGCGCCATAATTTGGTTATATGGTTACCGCCCAGCATAGTAAACGGATTCCTGATGTACAGGAAACCACTTGGCTTGTCACTCAGTGTAGAGTCGCCAATAGGCAGAAGGAGAACGAAAGAATAAAGGAAAGAAAGACAGAAGAGGAAGTATAAAGCCACCCGTAGGCAGAAGGAAGAGGAAAGAATGAAGGAAAGAAAGACAGAAGAGGAGGGAAGGAAAAGAGGAAAGGGCAGACACCCAGAGGAGCCCTATATCGAGTGACTGGATGGTGAGCGTCCCTACCTACCTACCACAAAGCGTTCCCGCCTACCACCAATGAATATATGCGGTATATAATTGTTGTTGGTGGTGCAAGTACTTGGTGACTGACTTAATGTAGATAAATGAAGTAGGTGTAATATATAAATTGTAATTATAAAGCACGTTTTATATATTTGTGCAGAATGTTTGTCTATCACTGTGCATTTATGTAAGGCTGTATATAAAGGAAGTATATATTCAACTCATTGATTTTAACCATGATGGGAATGGTGAATGTGGTGGTGATGGTGGTGTCAGGGCTGATGAATGCAGGCTTAGGTGTTGCTGCGTTGTCTCTCCCCGGCCACCACTAAATCAGCGCCTCCTCACTTTCTGTTTTGTTGCTTGTTCGCGCCACTTCCTCCTCAATGCCTCGGGTTACTCACATTCGTACTTGTATATTTTCTTTTTGCTGTAGTTAATTTGTAGGCTTGTGATTACTTTGTAAGCGTTTAATTGTAGTTTCTTGCTGTGTGGAGCGAACTTGTAGCTGATCTTGGTTACTGTCTCACCTGCTTGTAGTTTACCTGTAGAACTGTAATATCTTGTTTTGATTGTGGAATTGAATCTCAGTTTGTTCGTTGATTGCTGAAAGAGGTGTTAAATGGCCTGGTTTATCGCTGCTGTTTATCACAGTAGCGGTTCAGGGTAGTCGGCTGATGCATATAAAGCCGTAAGACGTCGTAAGGCGGAAGTTTGTAGCAGTTCTTCTTTTCTGTCTCGTTAATGTAGACTCAATTGTAGAACTTTAATATCTCGTGTTGAATGCAGTGCTAAAATAATAGATTCTTGTGCTTTATCGTGAACTGTTAACTGCAGAATGTTGATTGTTAATAAAATAGTGGGGCGTTTAATTAACTTCGCAGTATCGCTGCCCCCCCAAATTCCGTAATCGTAACCGAGGCGTTTCCAAAAATGTTAGATTATAAGGTTATAAGAGGAGAGAATGTTCAAGTTGGTCGTGTCGTGGATGGCAGAAGAAAGATAAAGATGAGCCTGTGGTTTGATTGCAGTTTTATTCTCAAGAGGGAGTTATCTTGACAAGAGCAGTACTAAGGTGAAACCTGTTTATGCTGGCTAACGCCGTGTCTCCTACTCCTGCCTTTTCTACCGTGCCTCTTCTCTTCTGTCGCGTCCTAACCCCTTCTGCCTTCCTTGTGCCATGGCAGTCTCTGGCTCTCTGACCCATCACTCCCATTTTCCCAGTATATCACTGGTTGGGTCATGTGCATGAACATGTGTGTGTGAGGAACTTTCCACAGGTCTTTCCCTGATGTCACAGAGCTGGCTCAGAGTGGATAAAGTACCCAGTCATGAAACTGTTTGGATATAGGCCCGACTTTCATCAAACCTTACTCGCATTTAGGCACGTTTTTTTCCTCAAGTTTCTACATTACACATATTGATTACATTTTACTGTTTGTGTTATGTAGTGTGTTATGATATTTTAGTGCCTTGACACTGTCTTCTCAGTCTTCAGTTCTTCTTCCCTATCTTCCTTTCTTTTCCTTTATTTCTCTTCTCCAAACCTCTTCTTTTCCTTTTGCTTTCCTTTAGTGTCCTTCTCTCCTCCCTTCTCTCTTCTTCTCTCGTTGTCCATCCCATATCTGTTCTCTCATTCTTTTCTCATAATTTCTTTTCTCTTTTCTTCCTTTCCTTTTCCATCCCATCCCTTCCAACACTCCCATTTCTTCCATTCTCTTAATTTCCTTTCCTGTCTCTTCCAACCGTCTGATTTCTCTGCTATTAAGTACTAGGAAGGAAAAAAAAAAATCTTATAAAATGATTTTTAAGAAGTAAGAATGGCAAAAACTGCACAGATAAGAGATGAAAATAAGCACAGGAACAAGACAGCATTCAGGATGGGAGGAGATTTGAAGACCTATACCCATTACTACATTCCACACTTTAGCCACAGACTTGTAGCTGGTGGAATGTAGTAGTGGGTATAGGTCTCCAAATCTCCTCCCATCCTGAATGTTCTCTTGTTTCTGTGTGGTTTTTTTTTTTTTTCATTTCTTGTCTGTGCACTTTTGCCATTCCTACTTCTTAGCAATCGGAAGGAAATTTTTGTTTTCTAGTTTATGATCCTTTTCCGTATATCTATGTATTGCCAGACGCATTAATCCCGTAAAGGGTGGCCACAGACAAATCGCCTCCATGTCGCCCTGTCCCCCGCCACTTCACTGCTCTGCTTCCAGCTCGCACCCCCCTCTCTCATATTCCTCTCCACTCCATCCCTGTACTTCATTCTTGGCCTCCCCCTCCCTCTCCTCCCTCCACCTCGCTCACATACACTCTCCTCGTCAGTGTCTCGCTCTCCATCCTCTTCATATGGCCAAACCATCTCATTGTGTTTCTCCTAACGCCTCCTATCACATCCGCATCCACACCACAACGCTCCTTTTAAAGCAAGTGTTAAATTTTGATTGTTACATGCAGAGTATACTGAAAGACTAAAACGAGGGTGCCTTCCCGTGAAACAAAGTGTTTTGGCACGTTCTTTAACTGTAATCGAACTGTAGCTAAATAATATTGCGCAATATGGTGTACTTGCGGGTGACCGCGATCCGGTTTTCAGGCCGTAACTCGTGAATTGTAGCCTGAATGCGTCCATAAACATCAAAAGAAACATCCAATCTTGACCAGCAGCGTTTTGGTGTATAGTACGCTCGCGTACGCCTTTTTGTTATGGAGTTATGACTGATGAAAAAGAAAGAACAAAATCGATATTTTTGCGGTTCGATTTTGTGAGTCCTACGAAGGGTTGAAAGACTTTGCGAGTAGCTTTGCACTTGAACAGAGAAAGATCTTTTAGTTTTAAGCTTAGGACTAAGCTTTGAGATCGTTTTCGAGCGAATTCTCCCATACTCTACGGCAAGGTCTACGGGACGCCAGTTTGAACCTGCGTCATCCTTGCTTGCGGTATGCTACCTCACTCCGCACCTCATGATATCAAGCAGTCTCGTCTAAACTCTTTTTCTATTTTTTTTTTCTTAACTTTCCTGCTATTCTTTTCATTTCTTTAATCTCTTAACTTTTCTTCTTACTTCTACTTTATTTCCCCCTCATCTCTTTTCCTCCATTGTTTTTCCCTTCCCTCCTTTTTTCATCGCTCTCCCTACCATCTTGTCTCTGTCTGTCCGTCACTCTCCCTTTCTCGCCTTCTCCCTTCTGTACTCCACTCTTATCGTCTTTTCACTTCTTGTTTCATAATTATATTCCCCGCCCATTCTATTATCTTTTCTCTTTCCTCCTCTGATCTCTTCCTATTTCTCTCTTTTTTTTTAATTCTCAGCATTTTTACTTTGTCCCAATCCGTCTTTACTTTTACATTCCTTCTCTCTCTCTCTCTCTCTCTCTCTCTCTCTCTCTCTCTCTCTCTCTCTCCCATATAAGTTCTAGCACTCTATCCGCTCTAAAGAATGTCAGTCCCATCTCTTTTCTTCTCCGTCTTTCGTTTCGTTTCACTTCTCTCCTCTTTCTTCCTCTTTCCCTCTGTTTTCTCTACTGCATAAAGTATGCACTTGTTTCTCCATTATAAAGAGAATGAAGCAATACCTGTACCTACGGTCAAGCAGGAGAGACTCGTAATTCTCGGGTTCTTTTCTCTCTCAACTACTTGTCAGAGAGAGAGAGAGAGGGAGTGTTTTTGAGGGAGTGGGGTAGTTGAGTTGAAGAAATGAGGCAGATTAGAGCAGCGATATACTGTAGGCGAATTGCGTGGAGGTAATAGATGAGGAAAATGTGGTATTATGACACATTATCTCTCTCTCTCTCTCTCTCTCTCTCTCTCCATATATATATATATATATATACATACACAATAGATAGAGTAGATAGACCGATAACTATCCTTATGTCTGTCTGTTTATCTATCTATATACTGTATATATTATACATCTTTATGTATATACTGTGTTACACACAGAAATTAGTAGTTATAATATGGAAAAAACTCGGATGAACACACTGAAAGGAGCATTATCGGCCCATCACATGCCGTGATCAGGCAAATTATTTGTTCTATAATATCAGCAGGGCAATTATCATTTGAATTTAAAGAACTTACTGACACAATTATTAAAGAAAATAATGAAATAATAATGAAATCCACCAACCCTGACATAAACACAAAATAAACCCTCCTCTCTGCTACAAGGCTTAACGAAAAATACCCCAAAGCCATTCAGTACAGACCCAAGCAAGTCATTCAAACCCTGCAAATGACACTATGAACCAAATCAACTCGTATGTACGAACAACGATTCGATTATGTATTATTTGCCACATTTATTTCAGGTCAATATTTTTCTGTTGATGGAGTGTGTGGTGAAATGCTGAAGCATGGGGGAGAGATAGTAGTAGAATGGATGTGGAAGATGTGCAGATTGGCCTGGGAGGAAGGCAGAGTCCATGATGATTGGAAGTCAGGCATAATTATTCCACTGTGTAAAGGAAAAGGGAAAAAAGAAGTATCTGGTAATCAGAGGGGCATTTGTCTTCTTAGCGCAATAGGAAAAGTGTATGGTAGGACACTTATTGACAGAGTTAGGGAAATAACAGAGGAATTAGTTGGAGAAGAACAGGGAGGTTTAAGGAAGTGAAGAGGTTGTGGAGATCAGGTATTCATTGTTAGATCGTTAGTGGAAAAGTTTCTAAGGAAGGGAAAGAAGTTATATGCGGCCTTCATGGATTTGGAGAAAGCATATGACAGGGTGGATAGACTAGGATTGCAGAAAGTATTAAGAATATATGGAGTAGATGGGAAGTTCTTGAATGCCGTGAAGAGTATGTATGAGGGTGCTAAGGCTGCAGTGTGTGTGGATAGTGAACTGATTTAATTTTTCTGTTTGAAGGTTGGATTGAAACAGGGATGTGCCATGTCTCCATGGTTGTTCAGTCTGTACATGGATGGGGTAATGAAAGAGATACAAGGCAGAGCAGTGGATGTTGGAGCGGCCCTAGTGAGAGAGGGCAGTGTTTGGAAACTCCCTGTACTGTAGTTTGCAGATGATACTGTGTTGTTAAGCGAAGATGAAGGGGAGCTGCAAGGCTTGGTGGATGAGTTTGGGAGAGTATGCAACGGAATCTAAAGGTGAATTTAGGGAAGAGTAAAGTTATGGTCTTCGAGAGAGGTGAGAGAGAGGTAAAGTCAGTGAATGTACAGTGAGGTTGGATGAGGAGGAAATGGAAAATGTGAGTGCGTTTAAGTACTTGGGTAGTGTGATGAGTAAGGATGGAAGTTTAGAGGGCGAAGTTCTTGAAAGGGTACAACAAGAAAAAAGGTTGCTGCCTCCTTGAAAGCAATGATAAGAAACAGGGAAGTGAGCATGGAAGTGAAAAAGTTACTACATGACAGTATTGTGACATCAACTATTAAGTATGGAAGTGAAGCTTGGACCTTGTTGGAGGTACAGAAGTCAAGAGTGAGAGCTGTGGAAATGAGTTATTTGAGAGGAGCATGTGGGATCACATGGAGAGACAGATTGACAAATGAGGAAGTGAAGGAGAGCTGTGGTGTGGATGTGGATGTGATAGGAAGCGTTAGGAGAAACACACTGAGGTGGTTTGGCCATGTTGAGAGGATGGAGAGTAAAAGACTAACGAGGAGAGTGTATGTGACGTGAAGGGGGGGAGGGAGGGAGGGGGAGACCAAGGATGAGATGGAGGGATGGAGTGGAGAGGTATATGAGAGAGGGGAGGGGTAAGCTGGGAGCAGGGCAGTGAAATGGCGGGGGACAGGGCGACATGGAGGCGATTTGTTTGTGACCACCCCTTACCGGATTAAGGGATCTGGCAATAGACAGATAGATAGATAGATAGATAGCATTTCCCTCCCAGTAGTTCAGCAAATGATCTGTTGAATTTTGTTAATAGATGGAAATCATTAGGAAAAGAAGGGTAGTAATGAGTTAATGAGTTCTCACAAAGAGATGAGAATGCCATCTATTGTTAGTATATTCTGTTCTATTGGTCCTTCTCCTTGGCCACATATTCTTATTCCTAAAGAACGGCTTGTACTGTACAGTACATCCAATATATCTAACCTGACAAGTAAGACATGAAAATTTGTAAACAACATCTGAACACAAACGAGTTGAGATTTTATCTCTGAGACTGAAAACAGTCTTCCTCAAAACCATTAGTGAATTTGGCCTTGGAATTCACACATGGAAAACATTTTTTTTTTAATTCAGTAAGTATTATTTGTTAAAAGTGGTAGCTACTGTAACCATAGGTTGGAATTTAAATATATGCCGGGTATATTTAATCAGTTTTTTTTTTTTTACCCCCAAAGTTATAGAGCCTTTTTTTTTTTTTTTTTAGTTTAGTATGGAAGAAAAAAATAAATATTTTTCAGACACTTCTATCTCTTAATTACTGTTCAATAAATAACCTCTAAATTCACACAATTCTTCATGTAGAGTTACATAATGGAATCAAACAATGTAATTAGAAAGGTTCTAATTATATTATTTTTCTATATGACAGAAACTATACCAATTCAAGCTTTGACCTGTGTAAGTTGGTTTTCTATATACCTCTGTAACCAGACCCCATTGCTTATCATAATTTTGGTATCTAAAAAACGGAGATACTTTATTTTCTGAATCACAGGTGAACTTTATAGTTTGATGTTTGTTAATATAAGAAAACGTTCAAGATGAGCTTCACTGTTGAATTTTAGGAATAAGTATCTGCATACCTTCTGACATAAATTAATCTATACTCACTCGGGCAGTGATGGACCAAAAATTTCCTTCAAAATATGTTCATCAGATTATTTTCGATGTTTTTGCTACTTCCTTGGATATTGCATAGCCCTAGATTCCCAGCATAAATCTTACTTGGTCACACACACACACACACACACACACACACACACACACACAAATATATATATATATATATATATATATATATATATATATATATATATATATATATATTGCCTGACGCCTTAATCCAGCAAGGAGTGACCACAAACAGCCTCCACGTCCCCCGCCATTTCACTGCCCTGCTCCCAACTCACACACCCCTCTTATATACCTCTCCACTCCATCCCTCCATCTCATCCTCGGCCTCCCCCTCCCATCCCACTCACATACACTCTCCTCGTCAGTCTCTCACCCTCCATCCTCCCCACATGGCCAAACCACCTCAGTGTGTTCCTCCTAACGCTTCCTATCACATCCACATCCACACCACAACGCTCCTTTATATCGTCATTTGTCAGCCTGTCTCTCCATGTGACTCCACAGGCTCCTCTTAAATAACTCATTTCCACTGATCTCACTCTTGACTTGTGTCCTTCCAACAACGTCCAAGCTTCACTTCCATACGTTAGAGTTGGTATCACAATACTGTCATGTAGTAACTTTTTCACTTCCATGCTCACTTCCCTGTTTCTTATCACTGCTTTCAAGGAACCAGCAACCTTTCTTCCTTGCTGTACCCTTTCAAGCATTTCACCCTTCAAACTTCCATCCTTACTCATCACACTTCCCAAGTGCTTACACCCTACCTAGGCAAGCTCATTCGCCTTTGTCTGTCAACTTGTACCTTTCCTTCTTGCTGGAAGTTTGCTCTCATTCAGCCAGTCCCAAAGAAGGGTGACCATTCCCAACCCACTAACTATCGTCCAATTGCTTTAACATCCTGTATCTCAAAAGTTTTCGAGTCAATTCTTAATAGAAAAATTTTAAAGCATCTTTCCTGTCACAACCTTCTTTCTGATCGCCAGTATGGGTTCCGTCAGGGACGCTCCACTGGCGATCTTCTCACCTACCTCTCAGACTCCTGGTCATCCTCCTTTTGGGATTTTGGCGAAAGCTTTGCCATTGCACTTGACATCTCAAAGGCTTTCGATCGAGTCTGGCATAAATCTTTAATTTCCAAACTGCTCTCACACGGTTTCTATCCTTCTATCTGTGCCTTCATTTCTAGCTTCCTTTCTGGTCGTTCTATAGCCGCTGTTGTAGACGGCCATCGTTCTTCTCCTGGATCTATTAACAATGGTGTTCCTCAGGGCTCTGTCCTATCACCAACTCTCTTTCTTTTATTTATCAATGACCTAAGCTGTACATCTAACCCTATCCACTCCTATGCTGATGACTCCCCCGTTCTGCAACGTCCATCTCAGCAGTTACTCCAACAAACAAGAGATGACGCTATGGCACACCTAATGTCTGACTTGGCTCGTATCTCTGACTGGGGTAAAAATAATCTTGTTGTTCTTAATGCATCAAAGACTCAGTTTTTACACCTATCAACCCGACAAAATCTTCCACAGGTATACTCACTAATGTTTAATAATATTCAGCTTAATCCTGCATCATCCTTGAACATGCTTGGGGTTTCATTTACTCGGGACTTATCTAGGAAAGATCATATTACATCTTTTGTAAAATCTGCTTCAAAGAGATTAGGTGTGCTAAGCCGACTCTCTGCCTTCTTTACCCCTGCACAATTGTTGACTCTATACAGGGGTTTTATCCGTCCCTGTGTGGAGTACAACTCTCATGTGTGGGGAGGCTCCCCTCATACAGCTCTTATCAATAGGGTAGAGTCAAAGGCTTTTCGTCTCATTAACTCTCCTCCTCTTAATGACTCCCTTCAATCTCTGTCTCTTCGTCGCACTATTGCATCTCTATCTCTTTTCTATCGCTACTTCAAAGGTCACTGCTCCTCTGAACTGTCTGCATGCATTCCCCCACCTCTACGTCAGGCGCGTAGCACCCATCTGGCAGCAAACTCTCATCCCTTTTCTGTCCAACTCTCTAATGCAAGAGTCAACCGTTACTCCCAGTACTTCATTTATGCAACAGGTCAACTCTAGAACTGTCTCCCTCTGTCTGTATTTCCTGCTTCCTATGAGCTGCAGTCTTTCAAACGCAGTGTGTCCAGACATCTCGAAATGGTCTGATCTTGAATTTGGCTCTCTCTTGTATTTTGTTTTTCTCTTGGAAGCAACAATTGCGGGCTAGCGGCGTTTGGTTCCTTCTTCCTCACATAAAAAAAAGGACTTAAACATACTCACATTTTACATTCCTTCACCATTCAATCTCACCGTTCATTCACTGACTTCACCTCTCTCAAAAACCATCACTTTACTCTTCCCTAAATTCAACTTTAGATTCCGTTTCTTACACACTTTCCCAAACTCATCCACCAAGCTTGCAGCTCCCCTTCGTCTTCATTTAACAACACAGTATCATCTGCAAACAACAGTACAGGGAGTTTCCAAACACTACCCTCTCTCACTAGGGCCACTCCAACATCCACTGCCCTACCTTGTATCTCTTTCATTACCCCATCCATGTACAGATTGAACAGCCATGGAGACATGGCACATCCCTGTTTCAATCCAACCTTCAAAGAGAAAAATTCACTCAGTTCACCATCCACACGCACTATAGCTTTAGCGCCATCATACATACCCTTCATGGCATTCAACAACTTCCCATCTGCTCCATATATTCTTAATACTTTCCACAATCCTTGTCTATCCACCCTGTCATATGCTTTCTCTAAATCCATGAAGGCCGCATATAACTTCTTTCCCTTCTCTAGAAACTTTTCCACTAAATATCTAAGAATGAATACATGAGCTCCACAACCTCTTCCCTTCCTAATGCCTCCCTGTTCTTCTCCAACTAATTCCTCTGTTATTTCCCTAACTCTGTCAATAGGCATCCTACCATACACTTTTCCTATTATACTAAGAAGACAAATGCCCCTATGATTACTACACACTTCTTTTTCCGCCTTTTCTTTACACAGTGGAACAATTATACCTGACTTCCAATCCTCCGGGACTGTACCTTCCTCCCAGGCCAATCTGCACATCTTCCACATCCATTCTACTACTATCTCTCCCCCATGCTTCAGCATTTCATCGCACACTGCATCAATTCCAGGGGATTTCCCCAATTTGACTTTCTTCATTGCTTCCACAACTTCTATCCTACTGATTTCTTCCTGTCTTCTCAACTCCCTCCTTCTCCCAGCCATTCCCCAGCCACTTATACTCGCATTACTTCAATTCTCTATGTTCAACAATTCCTTAAAGTATTCTCTCCATCTGCTCACTTTTTGTCCCTTCTCCACAAGTAATCTACTATTTTTATCTTTCACTCCCTTACTAACTTCACTGCCACCCTGTCTTACTCTCTTCACCTCTTTTCAGAAGATTTTCTTACAGTCCCTCCACTTTACACTCAAATTCCTTCCGAATTCCTCATTCACTCTCTTCTTACTCTCTCTTACTAATTTTTTGACCTCTTTCTTCCTTTTTACATATAACTCTCTCTTCCGCCTCTCAACTTCTTCCACGCCCCTATTTCTCATTCATTCATTGTATGCTTTCTTCTTTTGTGGCACAGCTTGTCTCACCTCTTCATTCCACCATGCTGTTCCTTGCAACCCCTTCCAACTTCTCTTCACCCCACACACCACATCACATGCTCCACGTATTTCTTTTGTGAATATCTTGCGCACACCTTCCACGTCCCCCATCTGTTCCATTTCATTTTTACCCAATCGTTCCACCACTTCTCCCTTATATTCTGCCTTTTTCTCATCCTCTTGTAACCTTTCCACTCTCCTTGCAACTACTCCTTCCTCCCGTCCTTCCCTTCTGCTATTTCTCCATCTTACTTGGATCTTGATTCTGGCCACCACCAAGTAGTGGTCAGAAAGTCCACTCCCCCAACGTCTAGAAGCTCTTCCATCCATTACACATCTTCGCATCCTTCATCCACACACACATAATCAATCATTACCTTCTTTCATTCAGTTCTCCACCCACCCTTATTTCTCCCAGTTTTGAAAAAAGGTCACCCACAAATAAAAAAAATGGATTTCCATATATTTAACGTTACTACACGCAAGTTTTATTATTTTCTTAATCTTCATATCGATTTTTTATGAATTTATAGACTTGCACAGTAGATTTAAGAACTGTTTAGAATTTCTAGAACAGTCTGTAACGATCTAGTATGGTTTAACATTCTTTAGAACATTCTAGAATTATCTGTATTATAAAATGGGACGCAGTTTTCAGCATCTAACAGTTATCTTCGCAGTTTCCAAGTAAACAGTCAGTAAAATAATTGCCTAGTGCATTACTGGTACACACACACACACACACACACACACACACATATATATATATATATATATATATATATATATATATATATATATATATATATATATATATATTTTATATCTATCTATCTATCTATACAGTATATATATATATATATATATATATATATATAAATATATAGATATATAGATAAATATATATTTAGATATATAGATATATAGACATATATATATATATATATATATATATATATATATATATTGGGATATATCTATCTATCTATCTATCTCTCTATACAGTGTATATATATATATATATATATATATATATATATATATATATATATATATATATATATATATATATATATTAGATAAGCATGATGTCGGTCCAAAGAAGTGGTAGTATCAAACAGAAGAACAAGGATGTCTGGACCAATAATCGGTTCCAGTAGTCACATAGAAGAAGAGAAATCGTGCCTTTAGAAGAATCTTCTTAAGAAGGAAGATGCAGAATGCCAAACCAAATGCAAATTGTTGGACGTTACCAGTTTCTTGGAGCAAAAATCAAATTAAGAAAAGAGCAAAGAGTCGAAATTTCCAAAGACGTTACAATATTAGGGGAGAATAAATTGAACTTTCCACATGTGTCAGATCAATACATGCAAAGCTTGACAAGGTGCTAAGATCTTACGATGAATGTGTCAAGAGGGGAAACTGTGAAGCCGTAAATAAACTTTTTCATAGCACAAAAGTAAAGGGTCAATGGTTATCCACTGAAGATAAAAAAAAATTCTCCCATCTACAAGTGCAAAGCAAAGGAGATGTGGTGTACTCAACAGGTCAAATTGCAAGTAAGGAAAGCATTCACCCTTCAAAAAGGCGAAAACTACCTGATGAACCTATATACCATCAACATCTTACGATCTTCCATCTGATGGTAGTTGCATTTGTAAAGCTGTAAATGTTATCCCACCCACCGGTTGTCACCAGTGTAACGGTAAGAATTTACTATCCCCACCGTTATTCTTCAATCAGTGTAATGACGGATATTTATAATCTTACCTGTTGTTGGTACTGATCAACTCATCCATGGATAATATAAGTGGTACTCGACTTAGTATAGTAGAAGGTAAATATTTATGAAAAGAAGAATTGTGGTCGCGTTTGTAGTTTTTTGGACGAGCTTAGATTTAGTCAGTACCACGGGTGGTCGTCGTTCCCTCAGCGAAGGAATCTTGAATTGGAAGGGGAGTGAATTAGGCTTGAGGACATAATTTCCTTGATTAGGTACACCAATAAAGAAAAGAAAATGATATATACTTTACTCTACTTTAATAACTTGATGCTAGTTTCCACAAACCATTTTTAATTACATGACCCTTTTTAGTATGAGAGAAGATTGTACATGTTACCAGGGTTTTGGATGATCATTCCTCCAACATTATTACCAGGCGAAACAATTTGATACAAGCAATGTATGAAGTCATTGTACCATATTTTCTTTTTGTCAGTTACTCTTGGGCTCGACAATAGCCTCAAGACAGGGACCTTTTTACGAGCATGAGTTATCTGTTCGGGCTGGCATAGCCTCGAACCAATAAGAATGATTACTCGTGTTCATTTTCGTCCATATAATATACTCTCATCATGTAATTTTCTAGAATCCAATATCAATTCAGTACTATTTACAGTTCATAATCATCATTGCTATATAATCACTAGAAATACATAATCACTCGGGCTTGTCTAGCCTCGAGGAATAATTCAGAAAAGAAACATAATCACTAAGAATTCATAATCACTCGGGCTGGTTTAGTCTCGAGGTACTATTCAAACATTGTATAATCACTAAGAATACATAATCACTCGGGCTTGTCTAGCCTCGAGGTTCATTTCAAAATTACATCATTGCTCACAGTCACTAAGTTCCCTTCCACGCTCCTAACTTCCTTAGTTACAAGAAAGAAAACGGTTAATGGTTTTGAATTTCGCTCTTCCGTTACCAGATTACATCACTCACAAATTTCTATTTCTTATTTACAAAATAAAATTCACTTGATAGATCAATAATACTATTACATTTGGTTTATATAATAATTCATGGATAGTGTAATGTGTGTATGCTCAAGTCTTTGGACAATACTATGGGAAAGCCTCATGCCCACACTGACGTCGCCGGTGTCTGTGGGCTGAACAAACGTCCATTATATACGACGTCTGGGGCTCGAGTGACTACGTAAACTCTCAACAATATTACTTCATATAGTCCATGACAAGTAAGGATTAAACAAAGAAAAAGAGGGGGAGGAAGAAGAAATGTGGATGGCTCACCTGAACAAACGTCCATTACATACGACGTCTGGGGCTCGAGTGAGCTCGCTAGCGACGCCACTGCTACGTCAAATGAGGTGGTGTTTTTGAAATATAGTGGGTTTCAATTCTCTTTACAATTTATTTAGCAGTGTACCCATGACGCTAGGACTTTTGATTGAATTGGGGAAAATTTGGGATTTATTCCTTACTCAATTTAGATACTGATCCTATCACTATCTCACTTTGAATCTGAGAGCAGCTTATGCCATCTAGTGACGGCTAAGACAAACAGGACCTTTAAATCCTCACAAATGACATTATTTAGGCCTTTTTGACTGTTAATCTTACATATTTGGGTTCTAGCAGCTTCATTAGCAAACATTTCACAACTAGGTTACGGAAAGAACTGTATATTCATCATTATTCTGTTTAAGGTTTAAACTCGGCGCCCAACAACGACAAGAAAAGTTGTGCGCATGTTATTCGTTACTCGGCCAGATGGGGAATTCCCATAGCTCAACATCCACAATTACATCACCCACTGCATAGATACAGAGATACATACAAAAATAAAGTTAACCCTACATTAAACATTAATATATGAATTACTACTTAGGATAGGAACTTATAAACTAATATTCAGGTTACACCCTATCTAACTTAAAATTACAGTACTACTAAACACATACATGAATATCAAATGTGTGGCACTACACATTGAATCTGGTGTCAGAGAATATAAGGATGAAGATGAGACTAACCATCCACCAATCAGAAAACACAACAGAAGTAAACTTGCAACTAACTTGGTGACATCCGCTGGAGTATCGACAAATAAAGCTGCTAAAAAATGCAAACAGTTGTTATATGATGGTACTGATATTCCAGCTCCAAATCAAGCAGCAATTTACAAGTCAGTATAGAAAGAGGCTCCTGCACTGAAGGAGGAAATGACTGAAAAGTTACAGTTGGAAATGTGGACTTTACATTTCGATGGAAAGCGGATTGATGAAAATAAGTACAAGGTAGCACTACTTAAAATTGAAAGAACCGAAATAAAATTGGATGCATTGCTTTTTGCAAATGGCAAGGTTGAAACTATCGCTGAAGGAATTGCAAAAGTTATTGATGAATATAACATATTCAAAATGATCCTTGCTGATACAACTAGCATTAACACTGGGAAAACAGTGGAGTTGTCAGATTACAACAAGTGTTCTCTGATAAGCATTTCAACAAACCACAATTTATCGGTTGTCAGCATCATATTCAGGACAGGATTCTCCGTTTGGTGATGGACGAAGAACTTGGCGCTAACACCAATTCTCCAAACATCGAATATCCATTTGTGTCTCAACTAATAATGAATTATGAAAAACTAAAATCACAGTTAGTGAAACTGAAGAGATCCTAGATAAGTCAGGGTGGAGAAGTGACATGAGGTTTTTGTACCATTTAACACGTGTGTTTAGATTCTCTGATGAAAAAGGGCATTTTCCTTTGATTAACATTTACAGAATTCCAAATATAAGTAATGCAAAGTGGAATTCAAGAGCAATTCTCGCTATCCTTGCATTCATTCTTATACCTACAACAAGGAAGACTTTGGAAAAGATATGCAGATTCATTTTGTACGAATGGGCAGAGTACTGGTTTACTAATCAGATGTACATTGAAAATGACTTTAAGAACTTGTCAGAAATATTGGAACCTTACAAAAAAAGCACTAAACTCATTGCAGAATCACTGGAAGCAGGAGACATCCTTACTCAAGATACCAAGAAATAATCAGTGTGCAGAAAGTACAATCAAAGTGATCCAGAAACTTTATGCTGCCTGCAGAAAGAAAGCCAAACTGCAACATAGATTTATTCTAGGTAATAAAGAGTGATTTTAAGTATCAATACATTTGTATAAGCTCTTTTGTTATTTTTATAATTATACATGTAAATATACACTTGGAAAAATTAAATGTCTTATTTCGAGGTGACCTTTTTTTAAAACTGAGAGGAATAAGGGCTTTTTTCTTTGTTTTTAAGCAAAAGTTCATTGACCTGAGGTACAAGGACATAAGGTTGTAAAAAAAGTTATAACCCTAATATACATATATACTTTATATATATATATATATATATATATATATATATATATATATATATATTGCCAGATGCCTTAATCCGGTAAGGGTGGTCACAAATACATCTATCTATCTATCTATCTATCTATCTATCTATCTATCTATATATATATATATATATATATATATATATATATATATATATATATATATATATATATATATATATATATATATATATATATATATATATATATATATATATATATATATATATATATATATATATACCATTTCCTGTGACACCCCACGGGATGCATAGGGCCTCGATGAACTCTCTCCACCAATATTTGTCTCTTGCCATCTCCTTCAGGTCCCACCAACACTCCTCTCCTGCTTCCTTTTTCATTGTCCTCAACCAGGTTTCCCTCGGCCTACCTCTACCTCTTCTTCCTCTAGCAGTCCACTCTGGCACATCCTGTATTAAACTACCTTCTTTTCTGTATATGTGCCCCAGCCACTTCCAGCGAGACAGTCTCACATATTCATTAACTGGTTCCACTCTCGTAATATCCATTACTCTTGCATTTGTAACTCTGTGTTGCCACTTTACCCCAAGAATCCTTCTCAGTATTTTATTCTCAAATCCTAATACTTTCTGATCTGTTGCAATTGTACTGTACCATGACTCATGCCCATAAATTTAAATTGGTCTAACCATGGACTTGTAAATTTTCACTTTAGTATGTACCGAAAGCATATTATTATTCCAAGCTGATTTCAACATTCCAACAGCTCGCCAAGCCTGTCTAATCCTCTCCTCAGTTTCATTGTTTAATGATCCATTAGATGATACAATTGTTCCCAGATATTTAAAGTTTTCTACATTCTTCACCACATTATTCCCAATTACACAATCGATTTGGTTCTCCACGTTCATATTAATAATTTTAGTCTTTCCACAATTTATTACCAATCCCACTTTTTCTCCTTCCTTCACCAGACAATCAAGCACCTTCTGCATCTCGTAAATACTTCCACAAATCAGTACAATGTCATCAGCATAGTCCAAATCCATCAGCTTCTTATTTTCTTTGCAGTTAATTCCTGCACCTGTTCTCCTTACAACCATTTTCATAACATAATCCATACCCAAACCAAACAACAATGGCGAAAGAACTCCTCCTTGAATCACTCCTGACCTAACTTGAAATGGATCACTCAAAGAACCACCCACCATTACCTTACAAAAAGTACCTTCATGCAGGCTTCTAATAATATTTACAAACTTCTCTGGTATTCCATAGAATCTCATAATTTTCAACATAACTCCACGTGAAACACTGTCAAACGCCTTTTCAAAATCCACAAAACACATACTAAGTGGCATTTTCATCTCATTAGCTTGTTGCATTAAATGCCTTACGATAAAAACCTGATCATTACAACCTCGACCCTTTCTAAATCCCGCTTGTTCTACTCTTAAAATTTTATCAATTACTGGCTCTATTCTGTTCAACAAGATTTTGGAAAAGACTTTTGCAACTACAGGTGTCAAAGTTATCCCCCTCCAATTGCCACACACACTTAAATCTCCCTTTTTTGGTATTTTTATAATCACTCCATTTTTCCACTCTTCTGGAATTCCACCATTATCCCAAGCCACATTAAAAAGTTTCAAAAGCGCATTCATCAACTCATCATTTTCCACCTTAAGCATTTCAGGAAATATTCCATCCTCTCCTGGGGCCTTAAAATTCTTTAACTCCTTTATAGATTTTGCTACCTCTTCCAAAGTTGTATCCCCTGTTTCTATCTGCAAATCTCTCTCGGCTGGCAAAATGTCCTCTTCAGCTGGGATTGGTCTATGTAAAACAGATTCAAAGTGCTCTTTCCACCTTCCTTTTATATCCAAATCTTTAGTCAACAAATTACCATTTCTATCTCGTACAGGTATTCCCTTCCTTCTCTTTTCAGTCCCAGTTAACTCCTTTATGGCCTGATACGCTGCTCTTGTGCTCTGACCGTCATTTTACTTATTTTAATTTCTGCCTCTGTTGCCTTTCATCATATAGCCTCCTCTTATCACGTCTAACGAGTCTTTTTACTTCAGAATGTAAACTCCAGTACTTTGCTCTAAGTACTTTAACTACCTGGCCATCAACATGTTGTTCTTCACTTCTTAACTTAGCCTCTTTCCTTTTCTGAATTGCATTCCATGTTTCATCTGGCATCCACTTTTTCCTTCTCGCTTTTCCCTTTTTCTCAATAGTAACCTTAGCACTCTCATGCAAAACCTCTTTTACCTCTCTCCACATTTGATTAATATCATTGTCTTCAGATTCCATCAAAGTCTGCAGGACTAGAAACCTGTCCCTACATTCCCACCGAAACTTTTCCCTCGTGCTCTCATCACTTCTCAGCTCATCAAAATCATAACTATTACCTCCTGTACAATTACCATTAACATTTCTCTTAAGTTTTATTTTAATCTTTGACACAACAAGTTGATGATCACTACCTATATCTGCCCCCCTCCTTACGCAAACATCTTGCAAATCACTCCTATGCCTTCTGCTAATTGCAATGTGGTCAATTTGGTTACAATATTTACCACATGGTGAAATCCAAGTAGTCTTAAGTATTTTTCTATGCTCAAAGATAGTTCCACCAATCGTAAGGCCATTTGCCAAACAAAAGCTTCCAAAGCGCACCCCATTTTCGTTTCTTATACCAACACCCTCCTTACCCATACACTCTTCAAAGCCGTCCCTACTACTGCCAACAATCGCATTAAAATCACCAATGCAAACTAACACATCACGTCTTGCCACTCTATTCACTACATCCTGCAGCTTCTCATAAAAGTCATCCTTCATTTCATCAGCAGCCTCATTTGTCAGAGCGTACCCTGCAACCATACTGATATTACCATGGTCAGATTTTAAACGAGCATAAAGCAAGCGCTCATTAATTGGTTCAAACTCACATACTGCCTTACAAGCATCTCTACTCAGCAGTAGGCCTACTCCTTGGTAATGATTTCCATCACTCCTACCAGAAACCAACACAGTAATACCATCTTCCAAATTCATTTTATCAACTCCAAGCAACCTCGTTTCTGTAAGAGCACAAATATCCATCTTGTATTCCTTGAACACTGAAAAAAGTTCTTCCATTTTACCTGCCTGATTGATAG
>NC_137031.1:8228011-8265511 GCF_032717465.1 Coenobita brevimanus
CAATAGCAAGGAAAGTCTTATTTGCAATTTTGTAAAAAATTCCAATTTGCTGATGGTACTGAAATAGGAAACAGAGCAGACACATCTTTACAGAGGAAGGCAATTCAGAGTGACCTCGGTAGAGTACTTACTTTGGCCCAAACATGGCAGATTGACTTTCATCTTAGTAAATACAAAGTTCCAAACACTGGAATCAGAAATGAAAAAAGCCAGGTACATTACGAACAATATTCTACTAAAAAATGGCAGTTATGAAAAAGACTGAGGAATTATACTAACAAATGATCTTAAACCAACAGTGTACACAGGCTGTTAAAAAAGCTAACAAACTAAGCAGGTCCGTTGACAGAGCATTCGAATATAAATAAGAAAATACTATCCTCACCTTGATTACTTCTCTAGTACGCCTACACTTATAGTACTGTGTTCAGTTCTGGTTGTCTTACCACAAGAAAAAAAAAAGAGCTATAGAAACTTGAGAGTACAACGAAGAGTGACAATGATGATACGTGGTCTGAGAAATAAACCATAAGAGAAGCGTTTAGAAGCCCCGTGTCTCTTTACCTTAACTAATTGCAGGTTACAAGGAGACTTACAAATATTCAAAGTATTCAAAGGACACGATAATATAGTTATCAATAAATATTTCACAGTTGATCGCTTAATTTACCGTGGAAGTAATGGGCATAAAATTATCAGCAAACGATGTAAGTCACACGAAACTAAGCATTTCTCTAAAAGATTTGTAAATGTGTAGAACAAACTGCCCTCCATCGTAGTAAACTTTGAGACAGTACTAACCTTTTAAAATCGCTTGGATAAGAATCTGTCTTCCTACCCCGAGTTAAGTATATTCGCTCCTGAATACAGTTAGACATTTCTGTAGTCTATATAACATTTGTTTTCCTTTTCTGAGTCTGGATAATACAATTGCAAAATAGCACTGATTAATATTGTTGACTTACTATTACTTTCCTTTCAGGGAGATACTGTAGAATAAGATTTCCTTTCTCTCTTTCCTTTGAAATTTCTATGGGAGCTTTTCTATGCTGCGTGGTGGTCCTTCTTATTATTTACTGCCAGCTTCCACTGGAGGGATTCGTGGGTGCGAGGAATCTCCCTACTTTTCTATCATCGTCTTAAGCTGATAGAATAATTTTGTTAGTTATAACCTTGCCTATACCAAACAGCTGCGAGAAACCAATAGGTGTGTTGCTATTTGTTTTTCTTTGTACTCGTTAACTCTCTGATCACAAGACTTCCCTCGACTGACTACCCTCAGACTTGTAATTTAACTTAGGAGTTGTCTTTCGTCTTTCAAGGGTTTTGAAGAATGAAGCTAAGAGAAGCACTCCCCCTCCTTCCTCCTAATCCTGCCCCTCTCCACCCAAACTACTCTCCACCCACCCACTCTCCTTCCGTTTTAACTCAATCCTCTTCCCCCTTTCCCCACCTCCCTGACTCTTCCCCCTTCCCCTTCCTCTGTAACGCACCCTCTTCCCCATATTCACTAATCACCTCTTTACCTTTTCGTAGTGCACCCCAATTAATCTGACTCACCCCTTCCCCCTAACCCCATTCTCCCCACTCCCCATTAAGCCACCCCCTTCCAATAATTAACTTTCCCTTTGCTAAATCCTCTTCCTCTACTCTAGTAACTTACACCCATTCCCTTCTAGCCCTTTCTCCCTGCTCCTTAATCCATCCCCTCTCCCTTCAAGCCATTTCCCAGTTTCCCTTAATTCCCTCCTCCTACTCCCCCATCCCCCAGTCCACTCCCGTACTCATTGCCAACACAAACTGCAGATAGATGGGAAAGAAAGCCCAGGATTCACTGGCAGGGAGGCTTCAAAATCCACTACGAGAGTATGAATTTCGCTCATTATCTGTAAATCCGGAAAGTGTCCACCAGTTTCTTGCTAATATGAATTACGTATTATGTTTCCGGTAGAGGGCCATCAAGTCGAATATAAACAATGACAGTGGTCGGGACGTGAAACTTGGTGGAGGAAGGAACTATACTGTCCAGTACAAAAGTGTGACTAATATTTCAAACCTTTTATTTCTCTCTCTTCAGTTGGTTAATATTCCTAAGATCAGAGACGTTGGGTATCTTCCTCTGCCCAGCTTCTCGCCTTTTTTAATTACTTCTCCTCTGTTGGCTAATATTACGAAGCTGGCGAGGCATGGTATGTCTTTCTGCCCAATATTTCCCCCTCTACAATATCTCAGTTTCCTATGCTAATATTCCTAAGCTGCAAGAAGTCTATGTTTTTTAGCCATATATGATTCATTTTATAAGATGGATCAGGGATGAATATGACAGAGACACCCTAAACATAAGCAGACTCATTGGCATAGGAGGTGAGATTTTGCCCCTGACTCTCCTCTCCCAATCAAAAGTTCGGTGACACTTCCCATTCGCTTGTGTCAGGGAAGCTTCAAAATCGGATGAGCAAAGCAAATTTAGAAAGAACACATAACCAAATCTCACTGGCTCGCTGGTTCTCCTCGTAGCACCCAAATTCCGTCATCTCTTCTCGCATTCCGTCTTTTGCATGTTTCCTCTCTCTCTCTCTCTCTCTCTCTCTCTCTCTCTCTGAAAGCCCACGGCTCTCTAACAAATTACGTTATTATACTGGTGATTGATTACAAATCCCAAACACTGTGTAGGTGTAGTAAGGAACGGCGAATCATCAGACTGGTTAAAGAGTAACAAACGAAGATCATCAAGGGTCAGTTCAAGGACCAGCCCTTTTTACTGTTTCTATCAATGAGCTAGAAAACGGACTTGCTTCTAAGGTAGCCAAATTTGCAGATGACAAGAAGACTAGACGCAAAGTAATTACGAAAGCAGACTGTGAATCTATACAATGCGACCTGGACAAGTAAATAAACTGAAGTGAAATATGACAGATAAAATTTAATATACATAAATGCATTTTGGCGACAATAACATTTAATATAAATATCGCGTGTTCAATACACTACTGACAAATACCCCATTAACGGAAGTAAAGGGCAGAAAAAATTTAGAAGTTATTATCACTAACGACTTAAAAAACTCAAAACAATGTACAGCAGCCAGTAACAAAGCAAATAAAATGCTTGGCTTCATTGCAAGGAAGTTTGTTAATAAAACAACCAATGTAATCTCAAGAAGTGCGGAGGTAGAGAACTGGGAAGTTCTGGAGAACTTCGTGAGAGGTGTTGCGGAGGAGGAAATAGATGTGAAGATGGTGAGTGGAAGTAGAAAACGACACACTCCATGGTGGACAGAAGTAAAGATGGCAGTCAAACAGAAAATGAAGAAACTGAGATGATGACTGAAGGATAAGTCCAGAAACAAGAATGGAAAATAATGCGGCAAGAAATGAAGTTGAGAATGTAAAGAGAAAAGCGAAAACATTGTATGAAGAGAATTAGGAGAGACTCTGGAAGAGGATTTGAGAGGAAACAAGAAGAAAAACTTTGGTCTGGCGAAATCTTACCGTAAATATAAAACGATGGTGTATAATGTGAAAGACGAGGAGGGAAATGTAATTATAAAGATAAGATAAATGAAAGGTGGCAGAATTATTTAAAAAAAAAATCTATTAAATAGAGAGGCTGAAGATTTGACTGACGATAGAGGAGAGGTGGAGGAAGGAGAAGCAGAAAATAATGATTTAATGACAGGAGCTGCGCCAGAGGAATCGATGAGAAGAATGTAAAATGATAAATCACCAGGTTGCGACGGAATGCCTGAAGAGTTGATCAAGAATGGAAGAAACGGATTAAAAGAGACTAATCTGACTGCCAACAATAAAGCCTGGAAAAATGGAAAAATGATTGGGGTAAGACAATCATATTATCAATATATAAAGGAAAGGGAGATTCAGGTCAGTGCGGTAATTATATGGGTATTTCAGTTTTTACCAATATGGCTAATCTTTATGAAAGAAATATTGAGAAGAGAGCAAGATCAGTAACGGAGGATAAGTTAGGCCAAGAGCAGTTTGGATATAGAAAGGACAGAAGTACATTGGATCCTATTTTTATACTGAGAATGGTTATGGAAAAATCATGGGGATTCAACAAAGACTTATATGTAGCATTTATAAATCTGTCAAAGGCTTTTGATTCAATTCCCAGAGAGAAGCTCTGGAAGTGCCTTAAAGAAGAGTACGGCATCACTGGAAGATCAAAACAAGCAATAAAAAGTACCTATGATCCACGTCAGTGCATGATTAAGACAGGATATGAAAAAGATGAGCTGTTTGAAGTAATAACTGGTATGAAAAAAGAAAGTGTGCTATCTCCAATGCTTTTTACAGCATTTATGGACGTGATCATTAGGAGGTATAAAGAAAGGTTTGATGATCACGAGCAAGGAGATATAATGGTCTATGCGGATGACATAGAATGTTGGAGCAACAGTAGACTCCAGCTGGGAAGAGCACTGAAGTGTTGGAGGGACTGTTTTGAAGAAGCAGGACTTAATATTAATGTAGGAAAGACAGAAATACAGTGAGAAAACAAGATGATAATGTTGATGAGAATGAAATAGAAAATGAACGGGTTAAGGAAGCAGAGTTTAAGTATCTGATATGCATATTCGCTAGAAAAGGAGATAAGAACAAGAGGGAGATTATTAAACGAAGAACCAAATATTGATCTGCGTGTTCTTTGTATTAGTTTTAAAAGACAAAAATATCCGCATTGAACAAAAAGAACAATTTTCCAATCAATCTTAACACCAATTTTAATTTATGTTTCCGCGAGTTGGACCTGTTGTTTGCAGATGATACTGTGTTGTTCAGTGAAGACGAAGGGGGGTGGCAAGGCTTGATGAATGAGTTTGGGAGAGTGTGCAAGGTTCGGAATCTAAAGGTGAATGTGGGGAAGAGTAAAGTTATGGTCTTCGAGAGAAATGAAGTCACTGAATGTACAGTGAGGTTGGATGAGGAGGAAGTGGAAAATGTGAGTGCGTTTAAGTACTTGGGTAGTGTGATGAGTAAGGACGGAAGTTTAGAGAGTGAAGTGCTTGAAAGGGTACAACAAGAAAGAAATGTTGCTGGTTCTTTGAAAGCAGTGATAAGAAACAGGGAAGTAGGCATGGAAGTGAAAAAGTTACTGCATGACAGTATTGTGATACCAACTCTAACGTATGGAAGTGAAACTTGGACCTTGTTGGAGGGACACAAGTCAAGAGTGAGGGCAGTGGAAATTATTTATTTAGGAGGAGCATGTGGAGTCACATGGAAAGACAGGCTGACAAATGAGGAAGTAAAGGAACATCGTGGTGTGGATGTGGATGTGATAGGAAGCGTTAGGAGAAACACACTGAGGTGGTTTGGCCATGTGGAGAGGATGGAGAGCGAGAGACAGACAAGGAGAGTTTATGTGAGTGAGGTGGAGGGGAGAAGAGAGAGGGGGAGGCCAAGGTTGAGGTGGAGGGATGGAGTGCAGAGGATTATTATGAGAGAGGTTGAGTGTGAGCTGGGAGCAGGCCAGTGACAAGGCGGGAGACTGGGCGACATGGAGGCGATTTGTCTGCGGCCACCCCTTACGGGATTAAGGCGTCTGGCAATAGACTGATAGATAGAGTTGAACCTTAACATCTAAAGATTGAAGTAGAATTCAAGCTGCGGAAATGAGAACCTTGAGAGCTATTGTGGACAAGACCAGATGGGGCAGAATTAGAAATGAAAACATAAGAGAAATGGTTGGAGTAACACCTGTGGGAAATAAGATTTAAAAATCGCAATTGAGATGGCTGGAATACATAGAGAGAGAATGGATGAGGATAGAACAGTAAAGAGGAGATGGAATTGGACGCCGGATGGTCGAAGATCGACAGGAAAACCGAGAAAGAGGTGGCGAGATGGTGTGGAAGAGGTACTGGTGAGGCATGGAATGAATAACATCGATGAATTGAGAGATCAAGAGGCCTTCGAAAGGGCGAACTGGAGACTGCTGATCCACCTGACAGGCTAAACCTAACTAGGTGTGGAAGTGATGTGATCTCAAAGCTTTATATGTCATAAGTTTGACCACATTTAGAATTCTGTGAGCAGCAGAGGTAGCCAAATTTTATTACGGAAGAAGACAGACTTGACAAAGTGCAGTGGAGAGTCACAGAATGATCTCATAGCTGCCAGATTTACTCTACGAAAAGTTACTAAATAAACTGAATTCGTTTTTACACACACACACACACACACACACACACACACACACACACACACACACACACACACACACACACAACAAAAAGACGACTTAGGGGAGATGCAATACACGTGTTTAAAATTTTAAAATGATTGGATGATGTTAGATACGACAATTTGTTCGAAATACAGAATGATACTGTAGTTAAAAATAATGGAAAGAACCTCAAAAGCAAGAGATGCAACAATAATATTGGGCAAAAAGTAGTTTAATAATAGCGTAGTGGAACATATGGAAGATGCTAACACCAGCAGCAGTTAGTGCAAAAACTAGTGATACGTTAAAAATTCAACTAGACCAATCTTTTGGGAAAATAAGGTACAAGTAACTGAGACTTTTTTATAGTTCATTTCCATGCTGAAGTGTATGCTTACGACTGTGAGATGTTTGTTTAATAATGAGAACATTCGGAGACTGTAACGATCTTTCTATACACATCTGTAGAAGAGATATTACACGACGCATAGTGGTTCCTCGTCTGCCTTCCCCCCCCAAATTTCCATGCTTGTTCTTTGGAATAGGAATGATGTGTTTTCCATCTTTTTCCTGTCGGGTTTACCGGCTGCTGTGGTGGTTAGAGGAGAGTCTTCCTCTTTTCAATTCTTTTCTCGGTTAGCCCTTAGTAGAAATGGCATTTTTCCAACATATATCCTCGTCATAGGCCAACAGGCCTGCTATCTGTATTTTCTATGTATTTCCTATGTACTCTCTCTCTCTCTCTCTCTCTCTCTCTCACGTTTATTTCTTCCACGTCGCTTCTTCTTCCCTCAGTTACCTCCATATACATTTCCCTAACGTACATTCTCTTTCTCCTTTCACCCATTTCTTACCGACTTCCCTTAAGTCCTTTCATCTCTCACTGCTTCCCTTTTCCTCTCATGCCATCTTCTTTTCCGATTGTCCGCTCTTTTCCTCTTCTGTCTTGTCTCCCCTCCTCTTTCCCATTTCCTCCACGTCCCCTCCTCTCCACTTCATCTTCCCTCCCCTTAGCCTTCCTTCCTCTCCTCCCATATTTCCCTTTTCCTCTTTTTCCTCTTCCTTATCTGCCTTTCCACTTTCTTACCTTCTCACCTCTTCCTTTTCTCTATACCTGCCTTCCTGATTTTTTTTTCTCTCATACCTCTTCAACCGACTTCTCCTCCCTTCTTTTATTTCCTCTCCTTTCCTCTTCCTCTCTTCCCCTCTCTCAACTCTTTCTGTTCTGGCCTTGTCAATTCCCTCTTGTTTCATTCTATATTCATCTCCTCTACTGATTCTTTCCTACCCTTTGTGCTCTCTCTCACCTCTGTGCTACCATTCGGTTCTCCCTTTTTGTTCTTTTTCCCTCTCCTTATTTCCTTTTCCTCTATGTTTTCCTCTACTCTTTCCATTTTCTCCCCCCTCCATCCCCCCCTTCTCTCTCTCTCTCTCTCTCTCTCTCTCTCTCTCTCTCTCTCTCTCTCTCTCTCTCTCTCTCTCTCTCTCTCTCTCTCTCTCATTCAGTTACTCTGTTTCACTCTTTTCCATTCTGTATTCCATTGTTCCACTCTTTTCCTTCTCTGTTCCATTTCTCATTCTCTTGCGCCTTCTGTTCAGTGCTCTCTTTTACTCTCTCATCCACTTTCTGATCCACTCTCTCTTCCACTCTTTGCTCCACTCACTCTGTTCGACTCTCTTACACTCTGTTCCACTCTTTCTCCCACTCCCTGTTTCACTCTCACTCTGTTTCACTCTCTCGCTGTTTGTTCCTCTCTCTCTCTCTCTCTGTTCCACTCTCATCCACTCCCTGTAATATTCTGTTCCACTCCTCCATATCGTTTCATTCTCTGTTTCACATTGTTCCACTCTTTGTTTTACAGTGTTCCACTCCATTTCATTTTTTTTTTTAATCGCTTCCGCTATACTTTGCTTTTCATTATTTTGTGTTTCACTCCAGGTTGCACTCATCTACTCATTAGCATGATGTTCCAGTCTGTTAGTCTCCAGTTCACTTTGTTCCACCCTGTTACAGTTTCTACTCCACTTTGTTCCACTCTGTTACAGTTTCTACTCCACTTTGTTTCACTCTGTTACAATCTCTACTCCACTCTGTTCCACTCTGTTACAGGCTCCACTCCACTTTGCTCCACTCTGTTACAGGCTCCACTCCACTTTGTTCCACTCTGTTACAGGCTCCACTCCACTTTGTTCCACTCTGTTACAGGCTCCACTCCACTTTGTTCCACTCTGTTACAGGCTCCACTCCACTTTGTTCCACTCTGTTACAGGCTCCACTCCACTTTGTTCCACTCTCTTTCAGTCCCCATTCGACTCTTCCAATTTCTCTCTTTTCTTGATCACAGAATAATTCCTCCCTTTTTCATTCCACTTCCAGTGTATTTCAAGATTAGTTTTCCTCTCTCTCTCTCTCTCTCTCTCTCTCTGTCTTATGGCGTGAGAGTCGTCGAAAGAAATGTTAGTCTATGGAAGTGACTGAAGAACTAGGTTTAATTGCGTTCACCAGAGGGAGGTGTGGATAACCTTAGCTGGGTGAGACAGTGGTGAGGTAGGGTTTACGGGTGAGGTAGGGGTGTGGGGTAAGGCAGGGGTGCGTGGGTGAAGCAGGGCTGTGGGGGTAAAACAAAGATGTGGCAGAGAGGCAGGGGTGTGGAGGTGAGATATGGATGTGGGGGTGAGACAATTATGTAGGGGTGGAACAGGTGTAGGGGGCGATGCAGGGGTCTGGAGTGAGGCAGGAGTGTGGGGGTGGGGCAGGGGTGTGAAGATGAAGTAGGGGGGTGTGGGAGTGAGACTGGGTTGTGGAGATGAGGCAGAGGTGAGGTGGTGAGTTAGTGGCGAAATGGTGAGGCAGGGGTGAGAAGGGGATGTTGGGGTGAGACAGGGGTGTCTGGGTGAGGCAGGGAGGCAGGGATGTTTGGGTGAGGAAGACGTGCAGGGGTGAGGCAAGGGTGTGAGGATGAGATAGAGGTGTGGGGGTTAGCAGGGGTGTGGGGGTGAGGCAGGGCTGTGAGGGTGAGACTGGGGTCGACCGGTGAAGCAAGGGTGTTAAGGTAAGACAAGGTGTAGGGGTGAGGCAAGGTTGTGGAGGTGAGACAAGGATGTGGAAGAGAGGCAGGGGTGTAGGAATGAAGCTGGGGTGTGGGGCTGAGGCAGAGGGTGTGGGGGTGAAGCAAGAGTGTGGGGAGAGAGGAAGGGGAGTGGGGAGTACGGCAATGGTGTAAAGGTTAGGAAGGGGCGTGAGGGTTCGGCAGGGTGAGCCAGGGGTGTGGGGGTAAGGCAGGGCTGTGGAAGCTAGGCAGGCATGAGGGAGGGATCTAGGGCAGAAGGGTGAGGCCGTTAAAAAAGTAATAAATAGATAAAATGAAAAAGAGCATCGTTACTTTTCCCAACGCTCCATTTTGAAACATTAGATGGAGTGGCTGATTATGCCTTCCAGAGCCTCGTTAACAGCTGGTGCGCCTGTGTTCCGTATCAACAACAGCTGGGGACGGTAATGGAGGTGAGTAGATGACCCAAGTAAGGTACTGCTACGTCCCCGTCCCACACTGCCACACACTCCAGCAGTGGTATTACAGCATAGGAAGGATGTTGCAAAGTGAGTTGTTCTTCTTATGGTCAGCCTTTCGGTGAACAACAAGATCGGCTCAGGCGTGGTAAATAAACACTGGCATCTTAAGTTCACTGTCTTTATTGTCCATAGAATTACACATGATGCTTGACAACTACTGTAAGCTTCACTGTTTTCAAAAGCACCGGAGCCATATACTCTTCACTACCTGCCATTACACTTAATGCTTGTCAACTTCACTTCCCTATTTTCAAAAGTACCGGAGCTATACAATCTTCACTACACTGACACTGAAGTACACTCAAACTGAACTGGAAACCGAATGAAACTGCTCAAGTCTCTTACCCACCCTTATAAAGCTTCCTATATTCTGGAGTGATCTACTATTTCTCCACAGTTCTCGTGCATTCTCAAGGAAGCAACCATTACAGCAGTTACCAACTTGGAGACATCCAAATCATGCCAGAGTTTACTTATGCTGCATAATACTCTAAATTATTTAGCATACAAACTGAGATAAAGTTACAAAATTTAACAAACAAACAAATAAAACATTACAGAGAATAAAAGCACAAAATTTTAGGCATAACTTTACAAAATACCTCTGCTCACAAACAGCAGGCTAATTGGCAACATTGACACGTCACAAAAAATTCGAGAATCGTCGGGAATACTCCACCACTACCTAACTAACAAATCCCGCTTCTCAAGACTACCCCCACTCTAGTCCTTTTGCCATCCCGACAAAACTACACTATTTAGAAACATAATTAATCCTAATGAAACATCTAATTATACAGAAAATAATCCTTCAATTTATCAGGTTTTCTCCTATGCCACTTCTGACGACGTTGCTGTTCCTCCACACAGTCCACTCCTCCTGGAAGCTCTTGGTCCTCTTCGTGATTCACTTCTTCCTTTGGGAAACTGTAACCATCCTCTTGTACTTCAGCTCCTTGGTCGTCCTCATCATCCTCGGCTGCGGGAGCGCACAATTCCTCAGAGACATCCGAGCTGTACTGTCCTGGCCCATGGTAATGCTACAGACGATTCACGTGTACCACCTTTAGGCAAGATTTCCTGCCTCCTCGAATCTGCTATGGTATATCATATAGACGGTCCAACACAATGTAAGGCCCATCCCACGTCTCTGCAGCTTGGGTGACTGTCCTTTCTTCTGCTGAGGATTGTATAACCAACTTTTGTCACCATCACTGAAGCTCACCTCAACTGCCTTGGCATCATACTTGCACTTCATCATTTCCCCTGAAAACTTTAGAGCTTCTTGCACTTGGCGATGTACCTCGGCCAGCCTTTCCTAAAGATGGTTTGCATAGCAGGAGGTATTTATAAGCAGCTCTTCACCAGGTGGTCTTCCCATTAACAAGTCAATGGGTAAATGTAATTCGTGGCCCAGCATCAGTTTTGCAGGGGTGTAGCCGGTATACTCATGGAATGCAGACCGATATGCCATCAGCATTTCTGGTCCCATTCTGTTTGTCCCTCTATGCAGTACTTGGCCAGTTCTTGTCCCAGGGTCCAGTTGAATTTCTCCACCATCCCAGGGTCGTCCGGTCTTATTAATCCCCAGTAAGTTACAGCACTTATGGAACAATGCAGACTCGAAGTTCCTACCCTGGTCTGAATGTAGCTCTTGCGGTATCCTAAAATGACAGAAAAACTGGTCAACCAACACCTGAGCAACAGTCCCAGCCTTTTGATCAGGAATGGCATAGGCTTCTGACCACTATGTGAAGTAGCCCATGGTGACACATATATACCGGTTTACTCTTTCAGTGAGTGGCAGAGGTCCAGCGATGTCCATCGTGACTCTTTCCATTGGTCACCCTCTTGGTACAGCTGGAGAGAGCCACAACCACGTTTCTTGGGTCCCATCTTGGCACAACATACATCACAGTCCTGACACCACTCTTCCACATCCTGATGCATGCCAGTCCAGTAGAACCTCTGTCATAGCCGGTTTAGAGTTTTCTTCATTCCCAATCCCAGGTGCCCACTAGTGATCTGGTCATGAGACTCACCCAAGATCCCAGACCTCATTTTCTTCGAAACCACCAGCTGCCAATACTTACTGAGGCCATCGGGTATCTCCCACTGATGTTCCAGTAGTCCAGTTTTCAAATGAAGAAGGTCCCATTGACTCCAATTAGCTCTTAGTCACAGGGCAGAATCTTGACACGTCTTCCCAAGATGATCGCACTGTATTCGGCTGTAGCCACTCTAGCACTGCTTGTAAATCTGCATCCTAATCCGCATCCTCTTCAGGTCTTCTTCAGCTGACACTGGCTCTGTCACTGAAGTACAGCTGCATTTCTTACTATGATCTTCGTTTCTTACTACACAGTCGGCAGTCTGGGTCACAAGGCCAATGACTCAGGCTGTCAGCATTGTCACGTACCTGCCCATGACGATGCTGTGCCTCATAGCTGTGCTGGTCCAGCTTTCCAAGCTAGCATGCTAGTTGTCCTTCCGGATTCTTTAACATCTTCAGCCACTTGAGTGCTGCATGGTTTTCCTGATGATGAAGTAGGACCCATGCAAGTAGGGATGGAAGAAATCAATGCTCTTCATCACTGCCAAGAGCTCCTTATGGGTCACACAGAAGTTCTGCTCCAGTGGGCTGAGCTTCTTGCTGTAATATGCCACCACATACTCTTTTTCATCCATCTTCTGCGACAGGACTCCACCAATACCATGGTCACTAGCATCACAGTCCAGGATAAATGGCTGACTCTGCTCTAGGTGTGGCAACCCTGGAGAGCTAGCTAATAGATGCTTGATTTCATTGAAGGCTTTCCGAGTCATTGCTGTCCACACAAACTTCTGCCTCTTCCCCAACAACTTGTGCAGAGATGCAGCTATTGTTGCAAAACCCTTGAAAAAAAATGCCAATTGTAGGAACACAAGCCCAGGGAACTCTGTGGCTGCTTCACACAAGTTGTAACTGGCCGTTTTCCACAGTTGCGTCCTTCTCTGGATCAGTACGGGCAATGCCCTTGCTTACAATGTGTCCCAGGTACTTCACATCCTTCTGGAACAAGTAGCACATCTTGTGGCTCAACTTGAGGTGCGCTGCTCAGTTCCTGCTGAGTGCCTCTGACAGCCTCTCTAATTCCTGGTCAATAGTCCATTCAAACACAATTACATCGCCCAGATAGATGAGAGCTGTTTGCTAGTGCAATCTTTCTAGTACACAGTCCATAAGATGCTCAAAAGTAGCTAGGGCATTGCATGGGCCAAATGGCATCACTGTAAACTGCCATAAACCCCGCCCATATGAAAAGACTATTTTCTCCTTGTCCTTCTCTGCAACCTTGACCTGATGATATCCTGCCTTCATGTCTTTTTTTTTTTTTTTTTTTTTTATGTGTTCGACTCTGGGCATAGGCTTCACAGCCTGCTATCAAGGCCCAGTAGTCCTCCTACATACCATACACCTCTTCATGTCACCACTTCGGCGCTAACACCCACCGTCCATATTGAATACATGCTAGGGCTGTCTCATACAGGACTGGTGTGTTGGTATTAGCGGGGGTATTTTTACGACATGTCGGCGGGTCTTCTGGTAGATCAGTAAAGCCTGATTTAATGAAATTCAAATCCTTAAACTGTTCCCTGCCCCAGCGGAGATTTGAACCTGGGTCCGTTAGAACGGCAGGCCACGTCAGGGTGAAGATCCACTCAGCAACTGACAGAGCATCCAGGGTGTCATCAGTTCTTGGCATGGGGTTTGGAACTTTCACAATCAGTTCATTCAGGGCTCAATAATCTAAACATAACCTTACTGAGCCATCCTTTTCCCTTACCAGAACAACTGCTGGTGCCCAAGGACTGCTGGACTTTTCTCTCACACCTTGACTTTGGAGATTCTCCATCACCTTCTCTTTTTCTTGTCTTTGGGCTGGTGCCATCCTCCCTCCTGGCTATTTAACCCTCTTGTGCACAGATAAGTTTTAAGAAATTTTCCAACGCACGATTTTATTCCACCCCCCTCCCCGCCAGCCCCCCCGTGCCCCGCTGAAAACATGTATTCTCGCCATATTTTCACCACCCAAACATCTACAGTATACAGTATATTGCCATGAAAACTACATCATCTTATTCGCCGATCTTTGTTCTAGCTGATAACCTAAAAAAAAAAAAAAAAAAAAAAAAAAAAAAACGAATAAAAATACATTAGGCCAGCATGAATAAACATTTTGGAATGTCAGTCTCACTTCCCTGCATCCTAGTTCGAATGTTTTCCATCATACAGAAAAATGTTATTAGAAGTTTTGATAGAGAATTTCATCAGCTTCCTATGTGATTTGTCCGGTTGTGATACGATTTGTAGTTTTCGAGAAAATAGCAAAAAAACTAATAGTCATTAAAAAAAACTAATTTTTGTTCAGGGAGCTCTACCGCAAAAGTTTTCTCGCACACCCGTGCTGCATTTTCGTCATGCGCACACAATAACAGTTATATTCCCACCTATGTAACGATGACTTTTCATTAGAGATATTACATTATTATGCCCTGTACAGAAGTAGAATTCATTGCTCTTTATCATGGTTCTTACAGGAAATCGATACATCCAATACTTTTCAAGTAAATGGATGCCAAACGTAGAATACTCCTCCGAGCAATGCATAGTTTTACTGCAAATGAGAAAAAAACACTCTCTTCCCCCGGCTTTACCTTAAAAATATGCTCCCAAAGGCTTATATTTTGGTCATGTACATATGTAGAATTCACTGATTCTTATCTTGCTTCATACAGAAAATCGATGTCCAATACTTTTCGAGTAAATGGACGACAAACGTTGAATACTCCTCCTTGCCTACAAGCGAAATAAAAAACACTCGTTTTTCCTGCCTCACCCACACCTACATATTTTCGCTCATTAGGTTTTATTATTTTCTTTATTTACTCATGTATTTACGTAAAATATAAGCTTTTTGTTAGTGATCTCAGAAACTTGACATGACCACTGGTCTTTTTGCTAGGTACTAATACTGAAGCTGAACCTTCTTCAATCTCATATGTGTATATGTAAAAAACAATACTTATATATACAAATCAACAAAATATGGATAACTTACTTCCTCAAGAAGTGTTGAGATGCTGGCAGGACCTTGAAAGCTTTGAAGATGAGGAATTATGTAGTTTGTGTGTGTGTGTGTGTGTGTGTGTGTGTGTGTGTGTGTGTGTGTGTGTGTGTGTGTGTGTGTGGGGGGGGGGCTGTGGCATATTTGTTCCCTCCTCCTTGCACTACGTTTGCCTAACACATGCGATATACACAATAGATTTCTCCACGAACATTCGCTGCACAACATACTTATATATATGTGGCAGTGTGGTGTATTTCTTGTCTCTGATCCTTGCGCTAGGCTTGTGCTAAGTCAGGCAATGCATGCAATATTTCTCGGTGAACACTCGCTCTATTTTATACAGTATGTATATTTCCCACTAAATCATAAGCAATATAGCACTGTCTGAGATTGGTACAATACCTTTTCACTGAAGTTTGTGATTGTATGGCGTATTTGTTGTGTCTGATCCTAGTGCTAGGTTTGCGCTAAGTCAGTCAATGCAGGCAATATTTCTCGACGAACACTTGCTGGACTATTTTATATATATATTTTACACTAAACCATATGTAATATAAAACACTATCACATGATTCCATCCCACCCTCCTCTCTTACTCCCTTCCCGACTCTATGGCATACATGACTGCCCGTTCCCTTAGCGACTATGGCATATCTCTAAGGTAGATCAGTTATTTCACAAATCTAGGCAATATATGTTTCACAAATATAAGTATTGGCTTCATTATAAAGGTAAAATACATCATTTACAGGCAGGGTGAAGCAGAGTGGAAACCCCACTATTACAAACCAGACTCCTGCCTCTAGGCCTAACAGCTGATAACGGGGCCCAATGCTTTTACAAACAATACATTTACTGTTTGCTCTATAGACACAATCACTTCACATTATAGTCAAAAACACCGTACAATCACAATATTTCAATAATGGCTTCCGCCTCGGGTGGGAGGGGGAAAATGGAGGATTTATCTCCTAAAGTACGCAATTTGCTTAGCAGGTCTGTCCCTCCATCCGCAAAACAAGGTCGATTTTTCGACTTTCACCAAGGTAAAAATTTTTTTGCCACATTTCAAGAGACTGAATTTACACACCTGAAAATGTATGTTTCAGCCAGATTGACCAAATAGTTATCGCACAATCACTCATCAAAGATACAAAAAAGTTACCAATCACCCACGGGCAAAAATAGGAAATGTACAGAAAATGCATTATTTATGGTAAATAATTATATAGACAAAATAATGTCAACGTGAAGTGTTCCCTAGGCATGAAATGTCAGTCTGGTATATGCCCATAGCAACAAAACAAGCCAGGCGAAAAGTGAAGGTGGAATGTGTGTCGCGGGGGGGGTGGAGGATGGAGGGGTAGGGGAGGAGGGAGAGGGGGAGAAGGGTTGCTATGCACACGCTACTGTAGAGGGTATGTTGGGGTATGGTTGGTTGGGAGGGGACAATGTGGAGATGATGCAATGGGGCTGAGGGAAGTAAAGTGACGGTGGTGGGGGGGTCCCTTCTCCCCCACCTTAGAGGGTCAGTCACGCCATACCACCCAAGACACTCCAGCTCTCATTGGTCTGATCTCATATACGTCACCAGAGGGGCAGAGTTACCCTCCCCCAGTTTTTTGTGTGTCTTTATCAATCATGTGGGATAGGCTGGCATGTCAAATTGTACAAAAGCATAATCATGTGGCACAGGTCTTTAAGAGTTAAAGGGACGACTGGCAGAAGCGCTACCCTTCAGCCCAGCTGGTCGTGAGGTACTGAGTTTTTTTTGCTGTGCATTGTCTCACACAGCAGTCACAAAGTTGCCAAGTATTTACTTTGGAGGCGAGACTGGCATGCTAGAATGCACCAAAATTTGACGTTAAGCGACCGAAAACTTAATTTTTGGCGATTTTTTTTTGCTTTTTATGCAATTCACGGCAATATGCATTTATCAGAAAAAAAACATGGCACACGATTTGCCTCAACATGCCTCCGAGGGTTAATCAGACGGTGATCCCCGGTGTCTACAATTCTCCACCAGATCAGTGTACCCAAGGTCTGGGTCTGCAGTGGAAAGGACATCATCAAACTTCGTCAGCAGCTGTCTGAGCTTCAGCACTTGAGTCATCCAGGCATTGGCAACTCCTTGAAAATAGGTCTTGTAAGTGGTCTGGCAGATACCAATCTTCTTTGACTACACTCCTTTTACAGACCTTCCTCTGATGCCACTCAGGGGCCACTGACTGGCACAGTCCCACAATTTCTCCCTTGTTGATCTTCGGTGGCCCACAAGAGAAAGTGGCCACTACAACCGGCACTTCACCTGCACCTCTTTCCACCAAAATTTTCCCCCACCATCACTCTGGCCTTTGTCTTACACCATACATCAGGGTCCACTGCCCATAGACAGACGTCAAAAGAGCCACTCACCTTGCAGTGGAGCAATAGTTCTGATTCTGGGGGTATCTCTGTAATGTGGAACACTCTCACCCCACCACCAGAACTAGCATGTTTCACTACCGTGAAGGGAACCGACCTTCCTCAAACCTTCAGCTTCATGGAGCAGAAGTCCAGCACACATCCCATGAACATTACATAGTCCAGACCAAGAAGGCAAGGATTCTCCATCTCAGCTACATAAACTGAAAGCTTTGTCTCATGCTCTGACACTTCAGTCTGGACATCCAGGGGTCCCCTCAGTTCTGCGCGGTGCCCAGTTACGTCACACAATCGTTCTGATGACTCAGGCAGATACTCATGATGTAACACATCAGGTGTCACAAGAGTCTGCTAAGAGGCTGAATCAATCACCAGGGAACACTTCTTGCTGTCTATTGTTCCATCTACTCAGACACTGTCGATCACAGTTTTCATTTTCTTATTGGTGGGGCTACTTGGGCAAAGCTGGCTGGAGGCTGCTCCTTATCGCCAGCCTCCACTAGTTTTGCACTTCCTTCTTGTCTTCTGCAGCCTTCTTCTCATCCTCCTTTTTCTTCTTTGGACACTCAGAACTGAAGTGTCCCACCTAACTACATGTCCAACACCCTTTTGTTACAATAGTAGATTTCCTTGCACTGCTCTGTTTTTGCTCCTTCTTCCATTTGTACCAATCCTCCTTCTTGTGTCCCAGCTTCCCACAGAACCAGCAACATCCTCCGGTCTTCTCCTGTTCCCTCTTCTAATTGTAGCAGTCTTCTTGCCTATGTCCTGGCTTTTCACATTACCAGCAACTTCCTTCAATTTTTTTCACTTCATGTACCTGCCCCTTTCTTACCTTGAATCCTGCACTACGACCTGCCTGAAAGGTGGATGTGCTGGACCTGACGTAGGACCCAAATTCAAGACCCCTGGCCAGTGCTTCTTGCAGTTGTGCCTGCTTCACTAACACTTTCAACTCAGCGCAATCAAGAGCATCGATGAACTGGTCCCTCAGAAGAATAGCCAACAGGTTAGGTGCTGCTCCAGGATATGCCTTGTATGCCATATTGTCCAGGTCAAGAGTAAGCTGCTGTAGGGATTCGCCTTGAGCCTGTACATGGCTCCAGAATCTTGTTCTGTAAATCTCAGTGTGGTACATGGTCACGTGTCTGCCCCCAGTACATCTACTAAGGACTTACAACTGTTCCTCTCCTCTACTGAAATTTGACCCAGACTTTCCATTGCAGCACAAGTGAGGCTAGGAGCCAAGTGCACAGACCTCTGCCTATCATCCCAACCATTCTGATCAGCAAGTAGCTCAAACTCCACGTGGTAAGCTACCCAAGATTGTCTACCATCAAATTCCTGAGGATTCTTCTTAATTGGACCTCCATTATAGCCATGCTTTTCACTGGTTTGGGGCCTAAAACTGGGGCATCATGATTAAGGCCATGACATAAAATTTCTACATTTTGATTATTCAGCCCCGTAATGCTGCCTTTAGATAATTGGGATCTATCAAGATTCACCATATGCTGTCCATCCTTTTCGTACATCCTCCTTCTACACTAACCTAAGGCTCAGGAGTGCAGTATTTCTCTATAGCCTGAATTTTCCCATTAATTATCTTCACATGGTCGACTATATGCTTCAACTGGTTATGTACATGCCGTCTGGAATTTGTCACTATTCCTTTACTAATCTTCAGCTAATTGTCTACATGCTATCTGCACTCCATCACATTATTCTGTGACTGTAGTTGTAAATTCTCGATGGAGCAACGGTTACAACAGTCACCGGCTCGGAGACATCCAAAACATGCCAGAGTTTACTTACACTGCATAACACTCTAAATTATTTGGCATTCAAACTGAGATAAAATTACATAATTTAACAATCACATAAATTTTTTTTTATGCGAGGAAGAAGGAACCAATGGCCATGAGCCCTCAATAAGAGTTCCCTCCTAGAGAAAAACAAAATACAAGAGAGAGCCAAATTCAAGATCCATTCATTTCGAGATGCCTTGACACACTGCATTTGAAAGACTGGAGATCACAGGCAGCAGGAAATACAGACATAAGGAGACAGTTCCAGAGTTGACCTGTTGCATAAATGAAGGACTGTGAGTAACGGTTAACTCTTGCATTAGAGAGTTGGACAGAAAAGAGATGACAGTTTGCTGCTAGACGGGTGCTACACGCCCGTCGTAGAGGTGGAGGAATGCATGCAGACAGTTCAGAGGAGCAGTGACCATTAAAGTAGCGATAGAAAAGAGATAAAGATGCAACAGTGCAGCGAAGAGACAAAGGTTGAATGGAGTCAGTAAGAGGGGGAAAGTTAATGAGACAAAAAGCCTTTGACTTCACCATATTGAGAAGAGCTGTATGTAGGGAGCCTCCCCACACATGAAAGTTGTACTCCACACAGGGGCAGATAAAACCCCTATATAGAGTCAACAATTGTGCAGGGGTAAAGAAAGAACGGAGTCGGCTTAGCACACCCAATCTCTTGGAAGCAGATTTTACAAGAGATGTTATATGATCTTTCCAAGATAAGTCCCAAGTAAATGAAACCCCAAGCATGTTCAAGGATGATGCAGGATTAAGCTGAATATTATTAAACATTAGTGGGTATACCTGTGGAAATTTTACTGGGTTGATAGGTGTAAGAACTGAGTCTTTGAAGCATTAAAAACAACAAGATTATTTTTACTCCAGTCAGAGATACGAGCTAAGTCAGACATTAGGTGTGCCATAGCCTCATCCCTTGTTTGTTGAAGTAACTGTTGAGATGGGCGTTGTGGGAACCGAATGGAAAGATGAAGGGTGGAGTCATCAGTGTATGAGTGGATATGGTTAGATGTACAGCTTAGAAGGTCATTGATGAATAAAAGGAAGAGAGTTGGTGATAGGACAGAGCCCTGAGGAACACCACTGTTGATAGATCTAGGAGAAGAACGATGGCCGTCTGCACCAGCGGCTATAGAATGACCAGAAAGGAAGCTAGCGATGAAGGCACAGATAGAAGGATAGAAACTGTAAGAGGGCAGTTTGGAAATTTTAGATTTATGCCAGACTCGATCGAAAGCCTTTGAGATCTCAAGTGGAATGACAAAGCTTTCGCCAAAGTCCCGAAAGGAGGATGACCAGGAGTCTGAATGGTAGGTGAGAAGATCGTCAGTGGAGCGTCCCTGACGGAACCTGTACTGATGATCAGAAAGAAGGTTGTGATAGGAAAGATGCCTTAAAATTTTTCTATTGAGAATTGACTCGAAAACTGTTGAAATACAGGACGTTAAAGCAATTGGACGATAGTTGGAGGGTTGGGAGTGGTCACCCTTCTTTGGGACTGGCTGAATGAGAGCAAACTTCCAGCAAGAAGGAAAGGTACAAGTTGATAGACAAAGGTGAAAGGGTTTGCCTAGGCAGGGTGTAAGCACAGAAGCACAGTTCTTGAGAACAACAGGAGGGACTCAATCAGGCCCATATGCCTTGTTAGTATTGAGGCCAGTGATGGCAGAAAATACATCACCTGAAGAAATTTTAATGTCAGCCATGAGGAAGTCAGAGGCGGGAAGTGGTGGAGGAACAGCACTGGAATCGTCTAAGGTGGAATTGGAGGAGAAAGTCTATGCGAAGAGATCTGCTTTATCAGTAGAAGAAATAGCTACAGAACCATCAGAGTAGAAAAGAGGAGGGAAGGATGATGAGGTAAAGTTGTTAGAAAGGTTTTTGGCAAGGTGCCAGAAGGAGCGGGAAGAATTTGAGTTGGAGAGTTGAGAGCATTTAGTACGGATGAAATTATTTTTAGTAGAGTGAAGAACAGACTTAGCACGAATCCGGGCAGAAATGTAAAGATGATGTGATTCAGGGGTGGGTTGGCTCCGGTACCTTTTGTAGGCCCTCTCCTTGTTGCGGACAGCATTAGAACAAGCGTGATTAAACCAAGGCTTTCTTGCGTTAGTCAAAGGATATCAGAAAGAAATGTATGCTTCCATGCCCGAGAGAATAACCTCCATAATGCGCAAGGCACACTCAGATGGCTCCCGGCCATGGAAGTAATAATCATTCCACAGGCGACGTTTCCCTGGAGGGTCCACAGGCCATACCGGAGTGATAGGACAGGTTAAGGTGATAGGGTTGTGATCGGAGGAGCCCAATAGAGAGAAAAGATTAACAGTGTAAGCAGAAGGATTAGTTGTAAGGAAGAGGTCAAGTATGTTGGAGCTCTCTCCAAGGCAGTCTGGGATAGCGGTAGGGTGCTGTACAAGCTGCTCTAGGTCATTAAGGATAGAAAAGATGTAGGCTTGTTCACCAGGTGGATCAGTGAAAGGAGAGGAGAGCCAAAGGTGGTGGTGAACATTGAAATCTCCTAGAATGAAGATTTCAGAGAAAGGAGAAATGGACAGAATGTGTTCCACTGTAGAAGTAAGATAGTCGAAGAATTTTTGATAGTCAGTAGAATTAGGGGATAAGTAAACAGCACAGATATATTTAGTAAGAGAATGACAGGAAAGCCGAAGCCAGAGTGTAGAGTATTCAGAAGAATCGAGTTCAGGAACACGAGAGCAAGATAAGTCATTGCGTATATATACACAACAGCCACCTTTGGCGTTGAAATGAGTATAGAGAAAGTAGGAGGATACAGAAAAGGGTTTGCTGTCAGTTGCCTCAGACAGCTGAGTCTCAGTTAGAAAAAGAAGGTGAGGTTTAGAGGAGGAGAGGTGGTGTTCAACAGAGCGAGAGTTAGAGGAAAGGCCGTGAATGTTGCAGAAATGAAGAAGTAGAGTGTCAGACAGTGGTTCCAGGCACCTTGATTCGTCACCGGGAGAGAGACAGAAGGTGGGGGCATTTATGGTTCCCCCCCCTGGGGACTCCGAGGCTGGGTGATGAGACGCCATGATTTTTTCTTGAATTTTGGAAAAGGAAGTGTAGTGTGTACTGTGCATGTAGTTTGGTGTAGAGAGTTAGAGAAATTTGTGTTGGCGAGCATGCTGGCCTACTCTCTGTGTAACTGAGACACTAAAAAAGTTCAGCAAAGGGGGATGGTCATGAACTAGTCCTGAGGGCTGATGAAACGGGTGCTCCGGCACTCCCTGTCATCAGCTTTCCATCCACCTCGGGAGTACTGCCCTGCTCGACTGGTGCTACAGTCTACTGCTCACAAAAATAAATCATTATAGGGAAAAAAGTGCAAAATTTATGAGATAACTTTACAAAATACCTCTGGTCACAAACAGCAGGCTAACTAGCAACTCGACACGTCATGAAAAATTCGAGAATCATTGGGAATACTCCAGCATTACCTAACTAGCAAATCCCGGTTCTCAAAATATATTAGATTTCTCTTACTATAGTAAGAATTTCATAAAGCTCTAAGTGTCTGTTGTTATGAGATGTTTAGGAGTAAAGACTATACAGAAACCAGGGGCGAGTGAATACAACAACACTTTGATACATTTAATGGAACTGCTTCGAAACAGTCGAATTCTCTACCTCCCTCCCTGCGTGCCTACTTACGTTCCAGCCTACTTACTTTCCTTCTTACAGTGTCTCCCTACCTAGCTACTTTTCTACCTATTTCCCTGTCTGTCTGTTGCCTACATATCTACCTACCTACGTACTTAAACTGATTCCCTACCTTCTTCACTAATTTTCTACCTACCTCCGTACCTAGATATATCTCAACGAGTATGTACCTCCCTACTTACCTACCTACATAGATACCTACCTACTTCCCTACTCAAGTCCCTATTTATCTGCCTGCCAATCTACAGTACCTGCTTACCTACTTTCCTGCCATCCTACCACCCTGCTCACTTTCCTGCTTTCCTGCCATCCTACCACCCTACCTACCTCCCTGCCTGTCTACCTGCTTACCTGTCTACCTACCTAATTACCTGTCTACTTATCTACCTCCCCACCTCCCTCCCTACTTATCTACCTCTCTGCCTCCCGACCTACTTACTTTTCTAACTACCTGCCCCACCTGCCTACCTCCATCCCTCCCTAGCTACTTAACCTGCCTACCTACCTACTTGCCTAGCTACCTGCCTACTGTATTTCCCTAACAAACTCTCATAATATGTACTTACCCACGTACTTCCCTACTTCACCCCTTGCCTACCTAAGTTCTTGGCTACTTTTCTACGTGCTTCTCTCCCTACCAACCTTACTTTCTTCCTTCCTTTCTTCCTGCCTGCCTGCCTACGTACGTATGTACCTACCTACCTGCCGGGCCAACCACCTGACTCCCTACCTACCTCATTGCCTATCTCTTTGCCATGCTTCTTTCCTGTCGACCTACTTACCTACCTCCCTACCCACTTCACTATCTACCTATGTGCCTACCTACCTACTTCTCTACCTTCCTCACTACTTATCTCACCACTTGCCTGCACCACCTAATGAGTCAGCGACAAGGCCGAACTTAAAATCTGTTGCAATTAGCCAGTTTCTACTGGGTCGTGTAAAAACTTTGACAGGGATGTAAAGTAGGCTACCTGATGGGGTGAGGACCAGGAGGGAGATAGAAACAGTGAGGCCAGCGTGAGATTTATTCTAAGAGGTCCAGGCATGGGCACATTCTATCACTAGTGCGGCCTGAGTCAGACTGTCTGCCAAACCCCAGCCCCAGCTGCGGGCCAGTGGCGCGTGCAGGAGCGCCGCCTGGTGGGAAAAGTTCCCGCAAACACGAACTCCAACACTACCCCAGTTAGACACCAGTGATATGCCTATACTTTTGTAAAAGAAGATATTTTGCCACTGTACTCCACGAGCTGCTCTTAGCGTGTTAACGACTCCGACAAGGGCACACCAAGGGAGAAGAGGATTCATTTGACACCTAAATTGTCAAAAATCAATCTGTAATAATTGCAACCGTCAGAGCATGCACAGACGGATGGATGGATGGACAGAAAACTGCCATTCCACTTCAGTATGCAAGTCCTCGACTTTGTCAACAGAAATGCACTGGTCAGTACCATAGAACAAAATATGCCGTGGAATCATAGGCTAAGATATCAGAAAACAGGGCGAGAAAGTTCCTCCAAACATTAGGACGAGTTATAAAGTCAATAGACAACAGTCAACGGGTGTAAAGGTGGCTACAATGAGTCAGATAACATGCTGGGAAAGTAGATCAGGCTAAAGGCATTACAGAGTTTACCGGCCTCGGCATCTGCTGCCTGTTTTGTGACCTATCCCGCAAAAGGGGGGTGAGGGTGGAGTGTTTGCTGTAAATGTGTTTTGCATTATGCAGGTTGCCAGATTACTGGGTGGTGAAGCTAATTGGTCGTTCGGCATTAGTACACAAGATTCAATCCTCCCTGGCCTCTCTCAGAGAATCTGCCAGACAGTCGGCCTGAAAACAGGTAGGCAGATGTCAGGGGAGGTGAGGTTACCAGTAGCACTGGCAAACTCGCCAACCAAAGCAGGTGTGGCCAACATGGGCTGGAATCCAGAAAAAATGCAAGCCGTGAGTTGATTATGTGGGTCAGGTGGAGACCGGGGTAGAGTAAGGAGAAAGGAGAAGAGGCGAGACGAGGGGGTAAAGTGGTGCTGCAAAGAAGGAAGAGGGCTGCTAAGAAGTTGCTGATAATTAGACGTGAGATAAAAAAAAAAAAATGTCAAGGAAAGATATGATAGCATACACTTCACGCTGGGCTCTCCTGGCGCAGTCAGGGAGGCCATGTTAGTAGGGGATGACAGAAGAATCAGAATTAGTATACACAGTGCAAGCACCTCCCATTCGGTCATTAGTGAGGACAACCCCTGATATAAACTTCAGTAGGATGGGTAGGGTAGGTGCTGACTGATGAGTTAGGGCTTCAATGATGGGCAGTTGAGGAGGGATAGGTGGATGCTTAGCAGTATGGGCAGGTGTTTAATGAATATCAGGCGTTGTCCACGAACTTACAGGGGGGAGCAGAGAGTCAGCAGGGATGGGTGTGACAAGGTGAGCGCGGACACGGGCGGATCTCAGCCAGAGAGCTGGAGAGGAGAAAAAGAGTGGAGTGAATTTTTCACAACTAGGAGACCATGTCAGGGACACGAATGGATCGGACCTGTTCATGGTGATTAATGGCACCAAAGAACATCAACCAGTCAGGAGGAAAATGACAGAGCAGGGTACGGATATGAGGTCATGCAGAGCGTGATAAAACTGACAGCAAGCATATAAAAGTGGTCAGTAACTGGACACAAAGTAAGTTTAGTGAGCATGTTGAGTATTCTGGTCAACAGTGAAGGATGATAGATTTTATTTTTGAATATATCACAGGTTATCATAATATTGCTTTGAGAGCTCTACTTTCGATTAAGCCATATTTTGAAGAAAACAATGAATAGATAGATACACTACCATACACACGATAATAGTTTTGTTTGGGAATGACTTTAACTAAGACTTGCCTTGCTCTGGTTGTGCACAAATGTCTGTTTGACCTTCAGTGACTAGACAATTCTGCAGTGTGCTGGGACTGGTCACTCGTAGGTTTGCAGAACAGAATATCTTTCTATCTATCTCCAATTCTATCTGGCAATATCAGTGCTGGGCAGTGATTTCAAAGTATTATTGATAATGACCATGCAAAGGTATAAGGGCCTGATGGCATTAGTCCTGGCCCACCATGATATCAATTTATTGATGTTTATGGCCAAGTGAAGGTATCATGACCTGAGGACACCAGTACTGGGCCACTACAATATCAAGAAGAAGGTGGCAATGGCAGTGAGGATGTACAGAGTGTCCCGGGACTTGACGTACTAGCTTCAGGAGGCAATTCCATGGCTGATTGTGAGTAGCAAAAATATTACATAAATATGGACCAAATTCTCAGCCATTATGGAGCTACAATTACTGATGACTCTGTGGGATCCTTAGGAGGGAGGCCAATTCCGTCAGTATACTTCCCTGTGACTTGGTGTATTTTCTCCAGCATAATTCCCTCAGAATATTACCCTGTGAGTTGGTGATGTAACCCAGTATTTTACCCCAGCATTGCTCTTGTGCAACCCCACGTGCCTATTCCCAGATGTTATCCTATGAACCTCAGTGTTGTTGTTGGAGTTTATTTCTGTGTTTGGCAATTGCCTTTTAAGTTTTAACATTGGAGTAAAGGAGTACTTAACCTGAAGTGTCCCATCGACGTATGGGTACATCGCAACATTTTGTCATGGCTAGACCCGTTGACGTACCGGTACATTGCACAATTGCAAGGATCATAATTTGCACAATTTTCAAATCTCGCGCTTGATTTTTGGTACATAGGGTCAGGAGACCTTTCCCTACCTGCCACCAGGCGGGAACACTCGGCGACCCCACACGACCCTCGCTCACCCTCGCCTCGGTCACTCACCTGTTAGCAGTGACCCAGGTCAGACATGGCACACAGAGGTCTCTCAGAAGAGCAAATTGAAGCTGCACTGGACACCTTCACAGGGGACAGTGATTCGCCCCTCGATGACAAGGTGGCAGACTAGGATTATGTCCAACCAGAGGAGGAAGAAAGTAGCAGCAGTGATGAGGAAGTCCCGTCCCTGAGGAAGTGGCGCTACGTCACATGTCGTGCCACTAGAGAGGGCCAGCCTGCATCAAAACATCATGCAATCACCTCTCTGCAGCTCCTACGTGATGTGGAGCCCAAAACCGAGGACGAGGACGGAGCCGTGGGACGTGTTGCCATGTGGTATGGCTGCAAGATCACTCATAGTGGCCCCAAGCAGACAGCACGTTGTTCTATCAGGTATGGGCCTAGTGTTTTATTTCAGGAGGGCAGAAGTGACGTGGAGGGAGTGGGGAGTGAAACTGAAAGTGTAGGGGCCGTAATTGAAAGGGAGAGTGGCAGGAGTGAATCATCGCTCTCACGTGGTGGTGTGAGGAAGCGGAACGTATCACGTGGGACAGTGAGGGTGCATGGTGAATCACGTGGTGTGGTGATGGAGCAGGGAGGTAAGGAGAAGCCCCTCCGCACCATGTCTTATGCTCCCCAATATTCCAGGACTTCCTCCCCACAGCCCCCTGATGTTCCCCAAGACCGTAAGGGTAAAAGAAAGGGGAAGGGTAAAGGCTGAGGGTAAAGAGTGGGGAAGCCCTCCGCACTCATCCTCCCCAACCTCCCCCACCACCATCTCCTTCCCACCCCGATGAAGCCAACGATGGGGACGATGGGGGCGTGGGTAATGTGAGTTGGAATTGGGAAGATGGCAGTGATTTCTCTCCCATCATTCACCCTTTCACTGAGCAGGGGTGCACTGGCTGCACGGCTCCTGGGATTCACTGTGGCACCACCAGGCTGGATTTTTTCCACCTGTTCTTCGGTGAGGGTTTTGTGGAGCACATTGTGGAACAAACCAACTGTTTTGCTAGCAGCCAGCGCCGTGAGAGTGAATGACTGGGCACAAGGAGCAGGCATTCGATCATTTACGATTACCCTGTCTCCCTGGCAGAGATGTTTGTATTTTTTTGCCCTGGTATTTTTGATGGGTATTTTACATAGAAACAGAATTCCGTCATACTGAACTATGGACCCTCTCATGCAGACACCTATATTTGGCAAGATCATGAGCCATAATAGGTTTCAGCAAAATCTATGCTGCCTTCACTTTTCCAATGCTGATGATCCTGCCAATGCAAATGACACTGATAAGATGATGGGAATCAGGCTGGTTTTTGATCTCCTATGGCAAACATTCCGTTCCTCATTTTATCCCAATAGAGACCTTGTCATAGACGAGAGTCTCGTGTTGTGGAGAGGCAATATTTCTTTTCGCCAATATATACCTAGGAAAAGGCACCATTTTGGGTTAAAGATCTTTGTTATGTGTGACTGTAGGACTGGTTATGTGCAAGACATAGTCTTGTACACCGGTGCACAGACAGACATAATAGAAGATCGGAGTATTGGACTGTTTGGAGCAGTGGTAAAGACTGACTGAAGAGTACCTTCATCGAGGTCATGTCCTCTACCTGGATAAATGGTACACTAGCCCTCTTCTCGCTCATTATCTACACCTGCTTGACACGGGACTCTGTGGTACCGTCAAGGTGAACCGGCGTCACATGGTCAAGGTGGGGCGGAAACTAGCCAAAAATGAGGTGGTCTTCTTCAAGGCTAACAACATCCTAGCTACAGTGTGGAACCACAACAGAAAAGTCTGCCTCTTGTCTACGGTTCACCGCCCATTGATGCACCGTACAGAGTCCGTGGATTACCGCAGTGAAAGGAGGCGCCGCAGCTGGAAACCTGAGTGTGTGCTGGATTATAACAACAATATGCGGCAGGTGGACCAGTCTGACTCCATGATATACACTGTGGAGTGTGCCAGGACCACAATGAAGTGGTACAAAAAGCACTTCATTCACCTGCTTAATATAACTGCCCTCAATTGCCACCACCTGCACGCCATGACAACAGGAATGCAAGAAACCTTTGAAGGGTTTGTGAGGAAGCTTGGCCATGAGATCAGAGCCCAGTATGCGGTCGAGAGGACCCAACAACGCACACACACTGCCTGTACCGCCCAAAGTCTCCTGAGAATTTCCACCCACCATTTTGCCACTCCTATACCTCCCCAGCCAAATAGACCTAGGCCCCAACGCAGGTGTCATGTGTGTGATAACTCCCGTATGAGACCCACCACTCAGAGAAAAGACACCCGCTATAAGTGCATTGAGTGTAACGTGGGTCTCTGCATTCACCCTTGTTTCAGTGAATATCACGCCTTGATGCGCTACTAATATGGTGTGAATGTGATATGACGCTCATACTCAGGAAAATATGCGACATACAGATGCTCAGTGTAACTATAAGGCCCATAAATATGTGAATAGTCGTATCAAGTGAAAACGGGTGTAATGTAAGTGGAAAATTATTAGGTAAATGCATAAATATATTCCAAGTCGAAACATTCCTAGCGAGTATACTGTATAAAGATGTGATATTCTGACTCTCAGTGTAATAAAAAAGGTCCGTAAATATGTAAATAGTAGTATAAAGTGGAAACGGGTGTAATGTAAGTGGGGAAGTATACTGGAAGTGAAGAAATAAAATATAAGTTGAAACACGAGTTGTAGGCTAGCGAGTGTGCTTGCTACGTGAATATGTGCTAGCAATTCGCTAAATATCCTCGTAAGGAATGTCAATAGTTGAAAACACTTACATTGGTCAAAAAATGGTACTATGTCATGGAAACAATAATATGAATGTAAAAAAAAAAAAAAAGTACTGTAATGTATGTTGAGAGAAGAGTCATAGCGAGTGCGCTGAGTAGGCAAATACATGCGCAATCATTATGCTAAATATCATCGTAATGAATGTAAACAGCTGAAAACATTTACATAAAGTAAAAAATGGTAAAATGTAATTGAAACAGTATTATGCAAGTAGAAAAAATGATGTTTCCTGAAACAAGAAACTTAGCAACTATATACCGTGTAACTAAATGTGACCAAACTCGCTATGCTCACGCAATGGAACAATGCTTTTTTTCCCCATATATCTCATTGAAAACCATTATATTGCTGTTGTGATTGTTTATTAGTTCCAAATCAATAAATGTAGATGTGTTCTTTGTTGTCTCTCCCAAAATTACTTACCATAAAAAACGTGAGAGCCTGGCAGGTCAGTGGCAGAATACGATACCTGACGGGGAGGCTCACCTTTTCTGACCACTTATGGACCCCGGTAAACTCTTTCTTGGTGATTTTCCTTTGTTCTCAACAAAACAGTTGTTTTAGCCTTTTTTTCTTTTTTTTTCCAAAAATAGCTCGGGATTGGGGGGTATCGAAGGGGGGAAATCGGTCGGGACGTGACGGGTTAATAGTCATCATATCCGTCACTCCCCAACCCCCCACTTTGTGAACCTGCACAGTGTATTGATTGGTGATTTTCTGCATTAAATACATTACCTTTTAGTGCAGGTTTCCATGTATCCCACTTTGATAATTATTTCCCTAATTTAATCCTCCTTTACTACTCAGAAGATACTATTGGCAATGTGTGAACCTGATAAAGTATAAGAATATGGCTTGGGTCAGCCAGTTGGTACACCTGCATCCAGTGACGTATGCACACATTTGTCGTGTCTAGGAGGGTGAATGAATGGGTTGCCAATCACTGTTTAAAACTGATACGTAGCTATGAATCATGTATTAGAAGACTCTAGTAAAAATAACCATAGGTATGAGTGTTTTTCATTATTATCATAGCTCATATCACTGAAAGATAAACTTCAACTGCAATGATAACCAAATGATATAAAAGAGACTTCCGTATCATAGACTGATCTAGCCGGTGCTCACACACCTTAAAATTGCCCCTGTCTTGCCGTGCCACATGGTGGAGCACACTCTTCGTCAATGATTTATTTGATACAAAAATCAAATTATTTCCATGAACTGCATGCTGGCATTTTCTGCTTGTAAAATTAATAAATAATACGAAGATGTGGTTACTGGCTGCTACTGACTTCATAAAACATAATCTTTTCTTTCCATTCTGCCAACTCTTTCATTGCTGGAAACTCACTCCCATCTTCCCCTCCCCCCATTCCCTCCCTTGAACCCTCTACCTCTCTCACCCTCCTCTTCCCCCCCTCTAAACAGCCTCTACCCCGCCCCCCCCATCTTTTGATTAACGGAGGTGGAGGTCAGAGTCTGACCTCCTTACTTCTTAAACACACAGTGGTTATCTGCCTACATGACCCTTCTGTGGTGGATAAGCCATTCCTGTTGACAGTCTCTCTCTCAGACCGCCTCACATCAGATCTTACCCGAACTGTGCCTCGCCAGTTCGTAGTGCCACAGGGCATTCTGGGGGCAGGCGAGGATAGTGTGGAAGTCACTCACCTCCAAGTCGCTGTCTCTATGATATGTATTAGCTTACGTGCATAATATGATAAATATAATACACTGGATGTGATGAGAGTTCAGCCAAAGTTTGTATTGATATGGTTAAATGAAAGAGAAGAAAAAAAGAAATCTTGTTTTCATTGGAGGGAAAAGGCGTCGCACTGGTGTATTAGTATGACCTATATATTCATTCTGCAGTAATTGTAATATACTGGTTATGATGACATTTCAACCTTATATTTCATTCATGACTCATACCTGTAACAACATTCATTAGCAACGCTGTTTTATCAGATCGATCTAGACTGTGTATGACTTTTGCTTGTCGTAATCTGTCGCAGCTATTTCCTACCGGAAAGAGACGCATCATCTACAGACGGTAACGAGAGCCTCCCACTTATGTTCCACCTCTCCGTGGCTCATAGCTGCGTGGAGCAATTTCCAAAAGAGTCCTATCCAAAGCACCCCAGTTGACGTGGGACTAATATCTCTGTGGTCTAGAACGACAGTTGGAGATTTAGCCTCCATTCTCGAGCTGGGGATCGAATCTTTTCAAGAGCTGAAGCGTTCGACTGTATAAAAGGAAACCAGGATAGGTGTTGATTATATGTGCATGATTATGATAAGTAGTTCATTGTTTTATACGTTTGGATTACAGATGATCCTGTACAACACATACAGAGGCATATTGGCTAATCCTATCTCCAGGCCAAATGGGCCATTATCATGAACAGCGGCAGGAGCAGCCTATAGCGGACTACTGCAAACAGAAGGGCTCTCCTTACTGTAACCTACTGATTGTGTGTGTGTGTGTGCGTGTGTGTGTGTGTGTGTGTGTGTGTGTGACTCAGAACAAAGGGTTAAGAGCCCATTCCCTGAGGCCAAGCAGTCTTCCTGTAAACCATTCACCTCCATATGACACCATTTCGGCACTAACACCCACCGTCCACTTTAGGATGTTTCGTACTGGTCCATTAGTATTAGTTTGGGTGTTTTTGTGACATGTCAGCAGGTCTTATGGTAAATCATTCAAGTCTGTTTTTAACTAAATTCCTACCCATATACTGCTCCCTGACCCAACCAAGATACAAACCTGCGTCCATTGGAACAGCAGACCTATCTGCTTTGCCACCACCTCCCTCATTCAGTCCTTAGTAAACAGATGTTATTCATTTCCCTACCAAGTTCTCCCGTTTCTTCCTCTCATTTCATCTGCAGGTTTCAACACCGACCTTCCATTTGTTCACTTAAAAAAAAAAAGTCGATTTAACCCTTATAATCCTGATAACTATATCGCTCACTGTTTGTGTTAATTCCATTCCATCATATACAGATTAGCAGTAGAATAAATTTATAGAGGGTATGTATAACCGCATGACACCATACCAATATTATAATTATGAGGCAATGTATTTTTTACTAAAAGATGTAAAAATTCTGTTGATTTTCCCACCATGTTTGTTAATACTGTAAAACATTCATCCACCATTGATGGATGATAACAGTTTTCGTGTGCCATTTTTATCTGACAATACCTTGTATTGATATTAACCCTCTCCTTCACAAGTACAGATAGATTAAGTATCTGCATAGATAAAATTAATTAATGACAATACTTTAACCTAGAAAATAAATTTCACATTATGCAGCCTAACTTCATATGAACATCATGACCGTGTAGGAGAAACAGTAATTATAAGTTATCTAACAAGGTAAAATCAGTGCTTTCTAAGTCTGCTGTAGACACCTTGTTTACGAATATAACATACAAACTATAAACCATTATGTATCTAATATTTAGTCTATGCATCATTTGCAACAATCACAGCCTGCTGTGTCGTTCGTTCCCCTTCTTCCCTTTTCTATACCATGTTGCCCCAGAGGCTTTTGATGAGGCTCATATCACAACCCCGACTAGTCAAGACCAGTAGTTCCAGGTTGGGGTATTACCATCGCTGGGAGATATGGAATATGTGCACAGGACATTTGTCATGGGCAAACAGTGTCCACACGGGAAAATGGTAGTCCTGCTCAAGGAGAGAAGGCAGAAATTTCTCATTAAGAATTTCAAGGTACTTTGTTGTTGTAAAGGGTTTGTCAGTGGGAGAGAGACAACCCATCCCATAGAGACATACCATCCCCACACGTTACGCAAGACATGCCCACTACTTTTTTTTTTCTTTTAAGATGTTTTGACCGTTGTGTGTGTTACTGGGAAAATAGGGCTAGTGCCATTTAGTGTGTTGTTACACTCGTGCATGTTACGCAAGGGGGTATGTGCTTAGTTAATTTTGGTTCACCTGTCAGTCCTTACATTTGTGACAATATTATGGAAATCCTACTGAACAAAATATCATAAATTGTTGAATTATGGCAGAACAAAGTCATATCTCAGGTGCATGGGCAATTGCCTTTTTTCTTTTAGCCAGATACAGACCAAATGTGGTAATAAAGTTGAGGATGAGCATAGGATGAAACGAATAATAATTTGGGACCGTTGGACAGAGGTAATGGCTATGATTCGGTCCTTTGTCTCAGCTAGCTACTCGATTTGGTCGGAGCCTGAGAGGGGCTAAGATCAGACAAGGATGAAGTGAATGTATTTCGAGGACAACAGTAAAGGTCAGTATCATAAATAAGGTCAATCTAGACATCTCTAATCAAATTCGTACAAATATTCGTCGAATGGCTGAGGGTCCATACATACGAGTATAGTAACTGGATTTTACGATACTCAATAGAAGGTAAAGGTTACAGGATAGGTTCAAAAGTTACGACCACGGACAAATTGTGTGGCACGCACGTTGTACTCTGAGCTCTCTTTACTGTTTACTTTGAAACCAACTTTGCATGAATATGGAATATGTTCTGACTTACTTAAGTGGAACACACTCATATTTACTTGCATAAAAACAGGCATGTGTGATACGTTTTCCAATATTAAACCTGCTGTTATTCTTCTCCAGCAATGTGTCTTCCTGCATAATGTTGAATAGAATGATTTTTGTCGGTGAATGCAACACAAGCCCAGTAAATAAGATCTTCTTGCATATGGTTCTCTGCGAATCTACATCTTCCCTTACAATGCCTAGGTATTAGTTGTTGTTTTTTGGCCAGTGTCCTGTGGAGAATACCATCGACAACTCGCACAGTCTGAACAGTCACTTCTAGCTGTAGTTGTTCTCATATGGCTGCCGTGTTGGTAAAATGATTATTTCTGCAGCTCCTCGTATCTGTCGATCATCTTTGGCCGTGGCCTTCCATGGTGGTCATATCCTTGGTTTGTTATTCAGGCTTCCACATCATACCCAACATGTCAGCCATAAAGAAACAATTGTCTTTGATATTCCTGGGGTGTTGCCAATCTCCCTTACAGACTTTCCACTTTCTCGCATGCCAGCAGGACGACAGTATCTTCCTGCTAGTTCATAATTTATATCTCTGCTCTGCTAGGTTTGTGATAAATATTGGCAACATCCTAAAAATGTAATACAAACAACTTCAAACGACCATTAACCATAAAAGAATACCCATCAAAGAAGCAGCGACTAATAAGTTAGTGGCTTCCCCGTTATCCCCGCTTCCCCTTGGAGCGCCCTGAGGCATTACGGACTGGTGACACACAGCTAGGGTAAGATCTGTGGTGAATTGGCCTGGCTGACGAGGGAGAGAGAGAGAGAGAGAGAGAGAGAGAGACTGTCAATGGGAATGGCTTAATGACAGCACTGGGGTTATTGAGTCAGATAACCACTATAGGTGTAAGATGTTAGAAAAGTATATTCTACGTCCTTACTCCCTGAGCCAGGTGGTGAGGGGTAGAGGAACTGGCTATTCAGAGAGAGGAGGGGAGAGTGAGAGAGGTAAGGGGTTCAAGGAAGGGAATGGGGGGAGGGGAAGATGGGAGTGAGTTTCCAGCAATGAAAGAGTTGGCAGAATGGGAAGAGAGGATTATGTTTCATGAAGACAGTAGCAGCCAATAACATCGTAGTATGACTGATTAGTTTTACAAACAGAAAATGTCAGTATGCAGTTCATGGAAATATTGATTGTTATATCAATAAATCATTGACGAAGAGTGTGCTCCACCATTTGACAAGGCAAGACAGGAATAATTTTAAGGTGTGTGAGCACGGACTAAATTAGTCTGTGATACGGAAATCTCTTTATATCATTTGGTTATCATTGCAGTTGAAGTTTATCTATCAACGGATTTAGCTATGACAATAATGAAAAACACTCATACCGATGGTTATTTTTACTAGAGACTTCTAATATATGATTCGTAGCTACGTATCAGTTTTAAACAGTGATTGGCAACCCATTCATTCACCCTCCTAGGCACGACAAATGTGTGAAATACATCACGGGCTGCAAGTGTACCAACTGCCTGACCCAAGCCATACTCTTATACTGTATCAGGTTCATATGTTGTCAATACCGGTAGTACTTATGTGCAGAGTCAATTATTTAGTGGTGTTTTGTGCCTGTCCGGAGTCGTAACACTATATATATATATATATATATATATATATATATATATATATATATATATATATATATATATATATATATATATATATATATATATGTGTGTGTGTGTGTGTGTGTGTGTGTGTGTGTGTGTGTGTATCTGCCTGCTATTAAGTGTCCTCATGTGCACTTCTGTGTGTTTATGTATGAGAGAGAGAGAGAGAGAGAGAGAGAGAGAGAGAGAGAGAGAGAGAGAGAGAGAGAGAGAGAGAGACTTAAGAAGATTTCTCACTTAATAAGCCTCTCCGTGCAGCTTAAACTGAGAATATCTTCACAGAGAAAGGCAAAGCTGCAAGGTTTCTCGGAAATGGAGAGAGAGAGAGAGAGAGAGAGAGAGATTTTTTTTCTTTAGGCAAGACGTTTTCACTGACAGAAATAGATGAGATACAGCTACTTGTGTTAGAAAAGGTAGCCAGTGTTAGAAACAGTCATATTTATGCAAAAAGGTGACAGCTTGCAAAATTCGTTCCTGAAAATAGACACAAACAACATTCATTCATTTAAAGAAGCCCAGATCCATAACGTTTAAAATAATGGTCATCATAAAAGCAGTGGGACTGATGAGCTGAGCAAGAGTCACAAAGATGACAAGTTATGTACAATCGCTATAAATAGTATCAACGTATTTGTGTTGAAATATTTGATATTCACATGTATGATTCTAATAAAGTGAGTCATGAAACTCTCGTCACCTGAGTTTTGAAAGCCATTGATCACTGAACCATATATCTTAAGGAAGTGAGTTTTTATATCCAAAGTTCTGCAGTCTTCATCAAAAGTCCTGTTGTCTCTCCTGTTTCTCTTTCCACGGACTTTGACAATCAGTGTGTTGAATCCGCAGCAACCAATACTGATCTGTAATTAAATATGGTCATTATTGTCAGTTGCTGCAAATTCACCACATTGATTTGCACAGCTCGTGGAGAGAAAAACGGGATGGGCGACAAGACTTTTGAGCACATAGGAGACTGAGAGCACATGTTAACTCTTACCCTTGATAATTAGAGAGATGGTGTATAAGAAAGTCTCTAATGCCAAAAAATGTCCTTTTACTCAAAGTAAACTTCCATTTAACTGCAGTGGGTACCCAGACATTGCTGTCGTCATTATATGCTCGATAATCGTTTTGGGGTGAGCTGGGTGGAGGGCAGCAAAACGGCGGGGGACAGGGTGACATGGAGGCGAATTGTTTGTGGCCATCCCTTACTGGAACAAGGCATCTGGCTATAGACAGATGGAGAATCTTTACGTAGAATTACCCTTATCTTAGATGTAATCAGGAACGAAAGATGTGACTCAATTTGCATCACAGTGCATTGTCATTTTAACAAGTTTGATTGCATTATTTTTCAGCACTGGGTTAAATTAATATTCTCACTGAGCACTGGTAGGTCTTCTTGTCATCCACTGACGATTTTATTCAACTTAGAAGACTATTCTAATTGAAAATGTTCGATGTACGTGAGGGCGATATGAAGCAACAAAAGAACGTGAGAAGGTAGGATGCATATGACAATCGGGGAGGAAGCAAAAATATTAAAAGTAGGACACAACGCTGGAGAGTAGTTGTCAGTGAACTTTTATACGCGATGGTAAGTTATCCCTATTACTCCGTCTGTAACCATTTTTTTCTCATCTTTACCAACATATGAACCATTGTACCTCTATAAGTGTACGTATAACTCCTAACTGTACCTGTATACTGGTGTGACTGAGGCATTCTTGTACCACAGGACAAGTAATACGGGATCTTCTGGATTATGTGATGTAATATGGCAGGGGAGATGAGCTGTGGACCCTCTCATTGCCGTTACTGCCACGAGGGTGCCTGGAACGAGGAAA
>NC_137031.1:8270511-8293011 GCF_032717465.1 Coenobita brevimanus
CCTAATCGATGACAATGTGGAGGACAAAGTTTACATAGCATTAGAGGAAGAAACAGTCAGAAATGATGATCAGGTAATGTGGGAAAAAAAAGGTCATGAATGGTGATGAGTTAGTGAGTGAAACAATGCTTATAATGCCTATATTACTGTTTGAAAACCAATATACTCTTGTACTACATATAAATTCGTGCCAAGTAAATAAATAAATACTGTTTATGAGTGGATAAAATAGTTACCCTCCCATAGAACTCGTTTTCTTTGGTGCCAGCCTGTTAGAAAACTCAGTCAGGTAAGGAAGTACTCGTACCTAAATCGAGAATCTTAAACAGGTGAGCGATTTCTCTATGAATTTTCGATGTTTCTCACCAAAAGTGGATGTTTGAGCCATAGAAAAAAAGGTTCAAAAATGTCGGGACTGGGGAGTACCACTGCCCAGAAAACGTCGGGATGGGGCGGGTTAATGGAAGTGCGAGGGTGAGTTGGGAACCAAGGAATATTTGGTGCTGCTCTGTGAGCGAGGTGGCAAAAGGGGCTGATTACTGAGAAGATTAGAATTACATTCAGCCGCAATACACACCCTTCCTCACCAGCCTTAGCTCTGTAATCAGAACTCCATAACATATAGCTAAACTACACTCCATATCAGAATTACACACACACACACACACACACACACACACACACACATATATATATATATATATATATATATATATATATATACATATATATATATATGTATATATATATATATATATATATATATATATATATATATATATATATATGGGTGATGAAGCTGGAGTGAGGGAGTATGAGCAGATAGGGAAGGGTGCGATTTGTGACCAAGTGTAATTCGAATTTGAAGTAAACTGCAGTTCTCCCCCATTTCCATCCGATTTGGCGAGCAACTCGGCAAAATTTTGGTGACATCATTTACACAGTTTGTTGGATGATATCTTTGTCGGTTACGATTGTATGGAGCTAAGACGGCTCGGTGGTTTGCGTACTCAGCTCTTGATATATTAGCTCCAAATCTAAAGTTCGAGCGTACGTTGTGGAGGACATCTAAAGTGTATGCTAGTATTATTCCACCTCATATGCTTCCTTATGTTCAAACCTTGTCGATTTTACCCATGCCATACAGACCCTGACACAAAGAAACGTAGACAACACAACATTTCGACTTTCTCATGCATCGCTCTTCCTTCAGACACCCCTTACCTACTCGCACTTCGCCAGCATAGAGAAGAGTTACTTTTAACAATCAATTGCTATCCGATGAACACTATTTCTGCAGTGGATCTTATATGAATTGATACGTATACAGATACAGCAACGATTAGGTCGCTGTTGTCCCACACACACAACGCTGTCTCGGTACGTTGGCTTGAGTCCCGTCACTTATTTATATAATTATGTAGCAATGAATCGAATGACATATTTCTCTCTTCCGTAGTTTATAATCAAACAGTTTCATCCAACTTTGGAAGGAAGTCTAGTAGTGAAAGGGATTAATGAACAGTATATATAATTCTTCCAGGTAGAAGGGTCTCTTCTATGCCAGGCAAAGTAATGTGAAAGTAGAAAGACAATGCTGTAAAATTCATCAATGGATTCTAGGCAGTAAGGAAGGAATGGGAAGAGGAGGAGGGAGAAACGAATGGGAAAAGGGGACGAAAAGAAAGGAGGAAAGAAGAGAAAGAAGACAGCGGATGAAGGAATGGAAAAAAGAATGGGATGGGAAGGAGCACTGAACAGAGCTCGGATGGCCGTGTATCGGGGAAATACTGTTGGTATTACTTAACATCATGTCTTTAGAGTCCTAAAATCAGTGTGGTATGTGAAATTTCTAACTCTCTCTCACTCTCTCTCTCTCTCTCTCTCTCTACGATCTTTTTTGTATAGTCAATCAGTCAATTGCAATCTCGATATCTGTATCTATACACCTATCTATCTATTTGTCCATCTGTATATCTACTTACCTACCTTCAATTTCCCTCCAGAGGAACAACAAGCACTAGTGAACCGACGGCCATGGGAACACTTGGACAGGAGTTTTCATCCCCACCCCCCAATACATCAACCTTTGCTCTCTATGCAGCAGTTCCCATCGGCGGAGTCCTGGGTAAGACTCTGGGAATAAGAGTTTTCCAGAGGAGTTAAAAGGTCTCTCTAGTGCATTCGTTGCTCTCTCTCTCTCTCTCTCTCTCACTCCCTGTCTCTCTCTCTTTCTCTCTGCCAAGCAGAACAAAGGCAACCTCCACATATATTCGCCTCTAGAGCACAAGAGAGACGAAGAAGGGTATTGAGGATGAGGTAGAGGAACTTTGTGTGTGTGTGTGTGGTTGTGTGTGTGTGTGTGTGTGTGTGTGTGGACAAAATAGTTAAAACAACTTTTATCTTATTTGAATAAAACGTGGAGAAAGTTTAAGGATAAGTCATGAGACTGACCGGTTTAAATAATGATGATGATGATGATGATGATGATAATAATAATAATAATAATTATTATTATTATTATTATATTTATTTTATTATTATTATTTTTATTATTATTATTATTATTATTATTATTATTATATTATTATTTTTATTCATAACTAAATTTATAGGTCAAGAGTACAGGTAAAGGCAACTTAAATAGCTTTTATCCGAATCTGATCAGACGGTGAGGAATGATTTTCTGTCCTGCAAAGATATTTAATATTTCTAAAACATGCAGTCAAAGGTTAGGGTCAAAGGTATGGGTAAAAGGGCACGGTTAGCTTAGAGTGTTTTGCAGGTGGATGGATTAAGGTTAAGGTTATGTGTGAGGCAGGAATATAGTAGCTGAAGACAGGGTCAAAGTCAGATGACAGTCTAATGTTCGACCCACTGACTAATTTTTGGGTAAGTGTGTTGTGTTCTTTAAGTACTCCTTCTTGTTTTTATATGTGATAAACTCTAGGCATAGGTTTAACAGTTCGTTCCCTTTGGTACAGCATTCCTTCTGCATGCTGCAAACTTTTGCATCACTCTTTTGAATATCCTTTCCTATGCAGTGCCGCATTAACAGATGTGGGGGTCCTGGGGTTCAGCATCTTTTTTTTTTTTTTTTTTTTTTTTTTTTTTTATGTGTCCGACTCTGGGCAAAGGCTTCAAGGCCTATATCTTGGGGGCAGTAGCCTATCCCAAGGCCCAGTAGTCCTCCTACACCTCCACATGTCACCACTTCGGCGCTAACACCCACCGTCCATATTGAATACATGCTAGGGCTGTCTCATACAGGACTGGTGTATTGGTATTAGCGGGGGTATTTTTACAACATGTCGGCGGGTCATCTGGTAGATCAGGAAAGTCTGCTTTTAATGAAATTCAAATCCTTAAACTGTCCCCTGCCCCAGCCAGGATTCGAACCTGGGTCCATCAGGACTGCAAGCCGCCTCTCTACCGATTCAGCCACCTAAAAATAATATATCTCTTATCCCGCCACGTGCCAGTGCCATTTTAAAACGGTCTAACATAATGCTGCAGCCAGTGCCAATGCCATTTTGAAACGGTTTAAAATAAAAACTTCAGTGTGACTGCATTTTTAAAGATTCGCGGGTAAAAATTCGCAGATGTGTCAGGTAACTGTTCCTCTACCATCCCCCAGGCTGTCAAGGCCATACACTCACTCACTCCCCCCCTCATGCTCGCTCTGCCTCACTCTACCTGTGTGCCTCACCCAGTGCTGTACATAGTGAAGGCATTGTGTAACTATTTTCATGTAAGTGTAAGTTGTAAATATTTTCTTGTAAGTGTAAGGACTATATAGTGAAGTCAAGTTGTAAATACCTTCTTGTAAGTGCCAGGACTGTACGTAATGAAGTCATGTTGTACCTATCTTCAAGTAAGTGTAAGATAATGCATTCACAGTGAGAAAGACACGCAAATTGTGATAGATGCTGAAGTAATAAGTAATCAGAAAAGTGTACTGAACATAGCTATACCTTTCCAGCATAAATACCTGAGTATACCTTACATAGAAAACGGCTTTCTCTCACGTACGTGGTGAGCGTGAGAGAGCGGCTATACCTGTACACGAGTATGCAGGACTCAATGAAACTGATTTCTGAGCCTCGGTGAACATTTTAATGGGGAAATTCGTTGTTTCCACATAAAATTCTATCATCATAGCCCCAAAAAATAAAGGTCGAAAAATGGCCGGCACTGGGGTGACCCATAGGGCTAAATATAGCCGGCACACGGCGGGTTAATACTCATTGTTGTCATACATGCGAGGCATCTTTGATGCACTGAAATTTTCAGTCTAATATATCTTCCTAAAAGTAAAGTCATGATGAAGCATCATTGAAAGGAATTATACAGAGACTATAGATAGATTATAATGAAAAATAATTCACGATATTTTTGTATTTTAATTTTTGCTTTCTTCCTTTCTTCATCAATAACAAGCAACTTGATTTTTTATAAAATCAAAATACTTTGAGTTAATGTGGCAGCCTGCAAAATAAAATGTTTTACACTATGATATATTCTAAGCACCTTTTAGCTCCTAGTCTTTCCAATGTGAAAAAATGCCTGGCTCTCAAGAGTCACACGAACAAAGCAGGCTTACGTGCTTTCTGACGGGCAAATGTTTCAATTACTGTTTTGAAATCCAGTTCATGAAGAATGTCTCTTTCAACACTCATTATTGCCAGCCGCGAGAGGCGACTTTCACTTATTGAAGGTCTTAGCCTGTTCTTTATTAGTTGCCTTTTTGACAATGATCGTTCGCCACTGCAATCAGACACCATTAGCACTAGGTAAATCCTCAACATGATTTCAGCATTATGAAAAGTAGCCTTAAAACCATCTTCAAGCAAAAGTTTGTAGAAGAAGAGTTCTTTTGGCATAATACCATCGTAGTCTCTTATGTGAAGCTTCACCAGGGCAGCAAAATGTACTAACTCATCTTCAAGACTGCACTCTAAGTTAGTATTCTATATGTTGACAAGACTGGCTGCAGCTGAACTGAGAGCTCAGCACCACTAATTTCTTTCAGGTGACTGGGGAATCCAAAATGCTCACTTACAGTATTATAAGCAGCTATTCTGTCACTCAGAGATTGAATAAACTGGACAATAACTAATGAAGCTTTCTGTACGAAACGTCTCCCTGGGAGTCATCTGGGTATCCTCTGCTTTACCATAGTCCAGTGGGTTGAGACGCACATTTCTCACACGATGGCGAACTTCGGTATACTCATTTGTTCCAGACAGTCTGATTCCAGCCTCTTCATATTCACCAAATGTTTCTCACTTAGTTTCAACAAATGTTTCCAGATACTTAACCCCTACACCGCGGGCATGTTTACCGATGTTTTGTGTGTGCCGTGGGGTTATTCGAGCTCCGACAGACTCTCAAAAAATATTTGCCAAAAATCAGTTATTAGTCCTAGAATATTAAAATTATATATGCTTATGGCACATACCTTCAGCTTTCTCCTGGAATGTTTGTTGACCCTTCGTCAGTTACCGTAGGACTTGTGGAGACCTCTGAAGTTGGGTAACGAAGTCTCCACTTTACACTTCCCGACAACCCGTAATATGATTACCACAGCCAGATATTAACACTATAAACACTACTCTATGATTTTCAAGTAGTTTGGGATCCATACTCCAAAAAAAAAAACCACTATGAAAGCAATGAAAATTATGAGCGCATCTGACCGTCGCACTTGTGCTAGTTCGCTCTTGGTACTCTGTCATTTATTATTCATAAAACCCCTCACACTTAATATTTCTATTACTATATAACACTTATATATATCTACAGTCTTTATCCATAAGTTTCCTTCAGTAGTATTAGTTTATTGTCACTGTAGGGATTCAATTTCTTTCAGTAAAATACGTAGCATTCACTTTCTCGTCCTGTATATTAGCATTGAGAGTGAATGTCACTTTTATCTTCACTCTCATAACTCATAGTATTCAGACATGCTAGAGTGAAACTTTCACTTTCATTACTCCTAGGGTATATACTCGTATTCTTATAATACTACTCATTCACATTTCTGTTTACGTTCTCTATTTTATTTACGTTATTTACATTTCTATTTTATTTACACTGTGTTATGCACTGTCACTTAAAGTAGCTTATGAAACTATTTTCCATTGTTCACGTATATTTACATTCATTACTTTCACTTGCTGGTTACACATTATTTACACATTATTTACAATTCCACCTGCACTGTTTTACTCAATAGAAAGATCGTAGTCACTCTTTTATCAATTGTCAGCCCTTTACCTCTTTCCACACGAGGTTTAGTAAGGGGTAAAGGTCACAGGGCCCTTTGCATGGGGGTGAAAAAATTCCTGAAGTCAGCAAGAGGAAACAGACGTACCTCCACTTCGGAAGATGAGAGTAAACTGATAAGGGAGGGCCGGGTGGAGGCCTACTTAGGGGATATTCATTACTACCATCGTTAGCTCTTGAAACAGCTATGTATAGCACTGAAATGATTGGCAGGAAATCTAGACAATACATTATAAATTAGGTAGTTCCAGGTGAATGTAAATATCACTTAGGCTTCTCCCTTCCCTCCTTATATGTATATTTATTACAAAAATAGATTATAAAGCATATTTCAAGGGGAAAAAAACAGCGAAAATTAGCAAACGAGTGCACGTGAGGTGTTGTCAGGTGATAATTAGCCAATTCCAGGTGTATGGCACTCTCACTTACCTTATTTCTTTCTTGTATATATTATTTGGTATAAGAATAGGGCATAGGGCTTATTTCAATGGATGAAATCAGGGAAAAATTCCAGGGAAGATTTACTTAGCGTAGCACGGCCGGGCAGGCGAGAGGATAGGGTAATGGAGGGGGGGTAGGGAGGGGAGTCAAGAACGGGGAGAAATGGCTAAATTGTCAACAATGGATGGGAGTACAGATGAGATTAGGAGTGCTGACTAGTGTTGGACATTGGCAGTACTGATAGATGATACAAGCCCCCACTTGGAAGCCCAGGTGAATTCAAAATAACACAGAATCACAAAAGCGACGCCCCGCGGTATGATCCCTTGCTCCCAAGCATCACGAAAGTGACGCCCCGTGGTTAAGGGGTTAAGTGTCAATACTGCAGAACTGAGAAACATTTTTGGGTCTTGTAGATTGTGGTATGCTGCACTGAATCTTTCCAAAATTCCATTCCAGAATGAAGCATAAAGTGCAGTTCCTAATTCATCCATCTTCTCGTAGAGGCTACTACCTTCATTTTGAACCACAGCCTTTGGTTTCTCATCACTCGAGATGTCATATAGTGCTCCTCTTATCTCTGTGTTGACATGCACAATGGCTTTTGTTGCATCAGCTCTGCAAGACCGATGGGTTTCACTCAACCGTTTGGGCATGGACAGCTGTTTATCTGAGTATGTGAATTTTTCGTTGAGAGCTGCATAACGTGCTGCAGATGCCGTGAAAAGCACATACAGTTGCAGAACGAATTCGAGTAGTGAATAGCTGCTGAAATGTACTGGCTGCTGTTTTTCCAACTAAATTAAGAGAATGCCCACAGCATAGCACAACTCTGACAATGGATATATGTATTTTTTTCTGTGATGAGGGCTTGCATTCCTCTGTACTTGCCGCTTATATTAGCAACAGCATCGTATGATTGCTCTCAGCAATCTCTGATATCAGTGTTACGACTCGCTAAAAACTTAAGCAGTACACTGACCATAGCAGCACCTGTGTGACCACGATTATCCATGAATGTTAGAAACCTTTCTTTCAGAGATGTGCCCTCTATGTAGCGTAAAACCAAAGTGAGCGGATCAATGTGAGCCACATCAGGTTGAGTCCAGTGACACTAAAAAATACTTTGACTCCCTTGCTCTTGCTACTCTTTCTTGAAAAATGCATTTGCCTATTATTCCAATTACCTATTCACAAATAATGGGTGAGACATAATTTGTTTGATCTTGTCCCTTATTTCCATTCAGTTTAATGTGAGTTGCAAGAAATGGCTCATACTCTGAAAGGTGTTCCAAAATTCCAAGATAATTTCCATTTGTTTGTGGGCCAGTCAATTCAACTGTGCCTCTGAAATCCAATCAAAGTTCAGCAATAAACTTTATTGTACTCACAATACGTGCGAGAAGCTTATACCAATAATCATACAGTTCTGCTTCTTGTTTTCCTAAATCCTGATCAATTCTGGCAAGTTCCTTCCCACGCATTACCAAAGTGATGACCGATTCCAGATAACACTTGCTTTCTCATGATCAGCTATCCGTTCACTGGCATGTTTCCAGTCACAAAATCCATCAGTGGATAATTTGCCCTTTTCAGTGTCTGTTGTCACAAGTTTGCAAGGGTAGCAGTAGACTTTGCCAGCTGTTGGAGGGAAACAGAGCCAGGAACGATTAACTATCTCACCATTCAAAATTTGCCTCAGAAAATATTTCGTGAACATTTTCGTATGTATTGCATTCCACCCTTCCCGTTCGGCTGTTCCTGGTGTTTTAAGCTTTCTCAGGCAACTGCTCATCACAGGTTTTCAGTTCTCCAGATCCCTTATTTGCCCAATATGCTACCACTTCCTCTATAGACGATTCTGACCATAAACCGATATCATTTTCAAATCCTTGATTTTTAGACTCAGATTTTTCCTTTACATTGCCTTCCTGTATTTCCCTAAGTTCCCTTATCTTCTCACTTTCATCCTGGACAGTGTTAGCTGCCGGAGGTTTGTCAGAAGACTCCGTCTGTTGTGATATTAGACTGGGTGTTATTGTTACTGACTGACTTGTTTACACATCTTCGAAAAGTGGTGTTGATGAAGCTGCAGCAGCTGCTTCAACAGGCTGGCGTCTGGTAGTAGAGTATTCACTTATTTTTGGTACCTTTGACATGGTTTCAAGGCATTTCTTATCACGTTTTTCAGCTAGTTTCCGTTTCTTTGCACCACCTCCATTTACAAGTGGAGTTTTCTGTTGGTCTCCCAGTTTTCCTAGAAGAAATACAAAGTATATATATATATATATATATATATATATATATATATATATATATATTATGCAAGAAAGAAATAACCAAAGGCCAGGAGCCCGCAAGCCGTTCTTTCCATTAAAAAAAACAAAAACAATACAAAAGAGAGCCAAATACAAGATCCGTTCATTTCGTGATGCCTAGACTCACGGCGTTTCAAAGACTAGAGATCATACCGTAGGCAGTAGGAAATACAGACAAACGGAGAAAGTTCTAGAGCTGCCTTGTTGCATACATGAGTGACTGGAAGTAACGGTAAACTCTTGCATTAGAGAGCTGGATAGAAAAGGGATGAGAGTTTGTTGCTAGATGGGTGCTAAGCACCCCTTGTAGAGGTAGAGGGATGCAAGCAGACAGTTCAGAGCAGCAGTGACCATTGAAGTAGCAACATAAAAGAGATAAAGATGCAACAGTGCGGCGAAGAGACAGCTTGCAGGGAGCCAGCAAGAGGAGGAGAGATTAATAAGATGAAAAGGATTTGACTTCACCCTGTTGAGAAGTGCTCTATGTGGCAAGCCTCCCCACACATGAGAGTTGTACTCTACACAAGGGGAATAAAACCCATGTATAAAGTCAAGATTTATGCAGGGGTAAAGAAAGTATGCAGTCGGCTTAGCACACCAAACCTCTTGGAAGCAGATTTTACAAGAGATGCAATATGATCTTTCCAAGATAAGTCCCAAGCATGTTCAAGGATGATGCAGGATTAAGCTGGATATTATTAAACATTAGTGGGTACTCATATGGAAACCTGTGTCGGGTTGATAGGTGTAAAACCTGAGTTTTTGATGCATTAAAAACAACAAGGTTATTTTTACCCCAGTCAGAGATACAAGCCAAGTCAGACATTAGGTGTGCCACAGCCTCATCCCTTGTTTGTTGAAGTAACTGTTGAGATGGACGTTGTGGGAACTGAATGGAAAGGTGAAGGGTGGAGTCATCAGCATAAGAGTGGATAGGGTTAGATGTACAGCTTAGAAGGTCATTGATGAATAAAAGGAAGAGAGTTGGTGACAGGGAAGAGCCCTGAGGAGCAACACTGTTGTTTTGGGGGAGGCGGTGGTTGAATCGGTAGAGAGGCGGCCTGCAGTCCTAATGGACCCAGGATTGAATCCCAGCTGGGACAGGGAACAGTTTCAGGATTTGAATTTCCTAAAAGCAGACTTTCCTGATCCACCAGATGACCTGCCGTCATGTCGCAAAAATACCCCCGCTAATACCAATACACCAGTCCTGTATGAGACAGCCCTAGCATGTATTCAATATGGATGGTGGGTGTTAGTGCCGAGGTGGTGACATGTGGAGGTGTTAGAGGACTACTGGGTCTTGGAATAGGTCACTGCCCCCAAGAAATAGGCCCTGAAGCCTTTGCCCAGAGTCGGACACATTAAAAAAAAAAAAAAGATCTAGAAGAAGAACAATGGCCATCTACAGCAATGACTATAGAATGATCAAAAAGGAAGCCACAGATGAAGGTGCATATAAAAGAATAGAAACTGTAAGAGGGCAGTTTGAATATTAAAGATTTATGCCAGACTCGATTAAAAGCCTTTGAGATATCAAGTGCAATGGCAAAGCTTTCGCCGAAGTCCCGAAAGGAGGATGACCAGGAGTCTGAAAGGTGGGTGAAAAGATCACCAGTGGAGCGTCCCTGACAGAACCCATACTGATGATCAGAAAGAAGGTTGTGATAGGAAAGATGCTTTATAATTTTTCTGTTAAGCATTGACTTGAAAACTTTGGAGACACAGGAACAATTGGATGATAGAGGGTTGGGAATGGTCACCCTTCTTTGGGATTGGCTGAATGAGAGCAAACCTCCAGCAAGAAGGAAAGGTACAAGTTGAAAGACAGAGCAAAAGAGTTTACCTAGGCAGGGTGTAAGTGCAGAAGCACAGTTCTTGAGGACAACAGGAGGGACTCCATCCGGCCCGTATGCCTTGTTAGTATTAACCCCTTAAACGCGGCTGTGTACAGTCGTACCCCCCCGAGTGGCGGGGTTGTATCGCGGTCTGAGTACCTGTAGGAAAATATTCGCCAAAAATCAGAGATTAACCCTAGAACATTATACTTGGTATGGCAGATAGTACTTACATTCAGCTTTCTCCAGAGACAGGTGTTGAGCCTTCGTGGACTACCCAAGGACTTGTGGAGACTTGCAAAGTTGGGTAACCAAATCTTCACTTTCTCACCTCCAGCAACCCAGTTTCCCCTCTACCACAGCCTCATTCTGGCACAGTAAACTTTATACTACAACGTAAAGGTAGTTAGGAATCCGTATTTGTACAATAAGCACTGAAAATAAGGCTAAAATCAACGGAGCGTACGGCCGACATGCACTGTGGCGGCGGTCTTCCCGTCACTCAACAAACATTTCCATTTTCACAGCTAAAAACATGTATACTACATTATTTTCAATCATATTACTTCCCAAAAGATCACCACGGTGCGCTTTTTATTCTGCCTTACGTCCGCCACTTTATTCTCGTTCCTGTCGGCCGCTTGCACTGACTGGGAAGAGCTAGAACTCGCCATAATCTCACTTTGAAAGCCTGCAGTAAACTGACGCTAAACAGGGGCAAACCGTGAGAAAAAAAGCTAGTGTTACAACTGGGGAAACAAGCGTTTCCTAGTAGCATAAACTGCTTGTGAGAGGAGAGCGCAGATTTACAGTTCTGAGCGCTCAGAGCGCTGCCATGTATCACAGCCAGGCTGGCCGGGCCGTGGTGGGGGGGGGACGGGGGGGAAAACGCGATATTTGGCAACAACTGAGGTCAGTAGTACAAAGGTAAAGTATGCTACTTGTAGCTAGAGGGTGGTGGTACTGATAGACAATACCAGCTGGAGCCTGCTTGCCCGCGGTTATTCAAAATTTACTCAAATCACAAACGCGATGATCCGCCGTTATGTCCTTTGGGCCGACCGTCGCAAATGCGACGATCCACGTTTAAGGGGTTAACCTGCCGCGTACCACTGGCGTATAAATACGTCTGGACATTTTGTCTCTGTGACTCCCATTGACATATATAAATGCGCTGCAGTTGCAAGGTCTGTTATTTGCACATTTTTCATATTTCATGCTTGAGTTTTGGTACTCATATACGGGACATCTTCCTCTACCTGATGCCAGGTGGGGAAAATGCTTTACCCTGCATGACCCCCCCCCCGCACACTACCATCTCGGCAACTCACCTGTTACGGGTGAACTGGCCAGTAAAGACACGTCACACCACGGTACGAATTTCAAGGCCTGAGTGATTCCCCAATCAATGATAATGTGGAGGACAAAGTTTACATACCGGGTAGCATTTGAGGAAGAAACAGTCAGAAATGATGATCAGGTAATGTTGCCAAAAAAGGTGCAGTATGTTGATGTGTTTGGTGAGTGAAACAATTGTTATATTGCCTATATTACTGTGTAAAGACTAACATACTCTTGTACTACATATAAATTCATACCAAATAAATATATATCTATTATGCGTGGTTCGGAATATTTACCCCTTCCATAGAGCACATTTTCTCTGGAGCCAGGCCCCATAGAAAAAACAGTCAAGTGAGGGTATTGTTACCTGTACTGGCATTTTAAAGCTAAGGTGAACGATTTCTCCATCAATTTTCGATGTTTCTCATAAAAAGTGGAGGTTCTAACCAAAAAAAAAAAAAAAAAAGAAAAGAAAGAAAAAATCTGCTGGGACTGGGGGAGGTCATTGATTGAAAATCTGCCAGGATGGAACAGGTTAAGACCAGCAATGGCAGAAAATACATCAACTGAAGAAATTTTAATGTCAGCCATGAGGAAGTCAGAGGGGGAAAGTGATGGAGGAACAGCACCGGAATTGTCTAAGGTGGAACTGGAAGAGAAAGTCTGAGTGAAGAGATCTGCTTTATCAGTAGAAGAAATAGCTACAGAGCCATCAGAGACGAAGAAAGGAGGGAAGGACGATGAGGTAAAGTTGTTAGAAAGGTCTTTGGCAAGGTGCCAGAAGGAGCAGGAAGAATTCGAACTGGAGAGTTCAGAGCATTTAGTATGGATGAAATTATTTTCAGCAGTGCGAAGAACAGACTTAGCACGATTCTGGGCAGAAACAAAAACAAGATGTTATTCAGGGGTGGGTTGGCTCTGGTATGGTACCTTTTATACGCCCTCTCCTTGTTGTGGACAGCATTAGAACAAACATGATTAAACTAAGGCTTTCTTACATTAATCAAAGGATATGAGAAGGAAATGTATGCTTCCATGCCCTAGATAAAAACCTCCGTAATGCACAAAGCATCTCTCTCTCTCTCTCTCTCTCTCTCCTTATATATATATATATATCCCTTCCCGCTCGGATGAATTAATAAGGTTTCTGTGCCGTGACATACCGGCTTTTCTCCCCTCCCCCCCGGCTGCCACGCACTCCAAAAATGTGTATTCTCAGCCTATTTTCACCACCCAGACATATTTATTTTGTCACAAAACCCATATATTCCTATTCGTCGATGTTTGTTCTACATGATAAGCATAAAAAAAAACACACACACCAAAAAAATAGACTATATGTACGTTAGGGCCCTTGCAATAAACATTCGGGATCATAGATTTCACTTCCCAACATCATAAGTCGAATGATTACTAATCAATCTCTACATGTTATACCATGATTCGAAAGAGAATTTTATTAGCTTTCCAATGCTGGGGGTCCCAGTTTGATATGATTTATGGTGTTTGAGTAAGAAGCAAAAAAATAAAACCCATTTCTGACAGAGAACAGATTCTTTATTCGGGGAGCTCTAGAGAAAAACTTTTCTCACCACCATTATGTTTTTATTTTATCACCCAATGCAGAATTTCACGGCTTTCAATTGAGCCAACAACGGTGATCCTAGGCCTCATAGTTTTCTAGACAATTGCAAGAAACTATGGTGTACCCATGCTGTGTTGTGACCGTAGGGCAGTTTCCTGCCTTCCTCTTAGTTCCATCCATCCATCCATTGCCAGACGCCATGTATCCCAGACGGGGTGGCCAAGGGCTTAGAGTTAATTGTTTTACAGAGAGGGGCACTAATCCTCCACCAACCCCACTTGTATTTCACCAATTCTTTGTACAGTAAATATGCACACCATATTCACATGATTCACTGTCACTATTTTTTATAGTTCAATACTCACATTTGGTGCAGGGTAGAGGCAGTGTATTTGATTAGAAAAAGTAGCACAATCTTCCTTGGGCCAACGGCTGATAACACCTAGGAATGCTTCTCAGACACCAAATTTCCTATTGCAAACACCAAATCTATTCACAACAGTGTCCAAACACTATGCACAAGCACTAATGATATAGTGAAATATGTTGCATGGCCAGGACGGGGATAAGAGTGAAAATTTAACCCGCCCCATCCCGACGTTTTCTGGGCAGTGGTACTGTGGTAGGTCTCCATATTATAATTGCAAATCATAATAGATAGATAGATAAATAGATAGATAGAGAGACAGATAGAAGCAGGAAGTCAAATGATGAGAAGGTGTTGTGTCTGCGAGAATCGAGCAATGCTAAACATGCTTACACTGAGGAAAGCTGACGACAGCGGCCAGTAAGGAGATGATGCAGTTAGCTGTCAGCAGTCCTCTCGTGAACAAAGATCTAGTCCACCCCTGCTATACCAGAATTTAGGAAAGAGAGCTCAGACGGAGATTAGCCACCGAACAGGCTAGACAGAAGGAGACAAGCGACCCTAGAGAGAGGTCGAGACGGAGATTAGCCTTAGAACAGAGAGAGAGAGAGAGATAGCGAGACAGGGAGGTAGCTACCCAGGACTTATACTATTATACCTGTTTAATATTTCCAAGACAAATAAAAATAGTCCCATACTATTCTTTACCTCTCCCGTCACTACATGACATCTGGTGGGGAAACTACTACAAGATATAAAAGCCGCTCGACCACAAGTCTAAAATATACTTCTCTACAAGTAACTACAAAGTCTTTATGACATTTGGTAGCAGCGAACGTATACGAACCTCGTCTACGAATCAACATTAAATTCTTACAAAATATCAAGATTGAAAAGAACCAACAATATCAGCTCCTGCCCCCTCCGTCTCCCAGATCATTACGCTGATGCAGAGGTCAAGAGATCACTCGACGCCTTGCAAGTAGCTTAACGACAAACCAGCAAATCTGCGGACATCATCTCCGAATTAAAAGCAAATTTCTACAAAAGCAACCGATACTACAAGATTAGCTTCAGTTCTACATTGAATCCTACAAAATACAGCCTACAGTGCAAATAGTCTACAAGTCTACGACGAATAAGCGAACTACAGCCATCTACAATCAACTACAATTAACAACTCTACGTCGTCTGTATAATCTTCTACACGCACCTACAAGAAGCGGCAGTCTTCATCCCACAACGAGTAAATCACAAGAAAAAAGGACCAAGAATACATCAAGAACGAAAGAAAACAAACAAACAAACAAACAAAGAAACGAAGAGTGAGAGACGACTCACAACTCACAACCACCAGACCTCACCCTCCTCTCTCTGCTACATCCACCCAACCCCCAACGCTTACGCAGGTGTGAAGAGGTCAGGACGACGAAGCAAACACCAAGTCCATATTCACAACTCATCTTACTCACTCGTCTTCACTCAAGTTACTCATCGCTACTCATTCACTCACCACAGCTACCAGTGTGGGAAGCCGACGTCACCATGTGCTGAGACGACAACACGCCAATCAACCCGCGAAGGACAACGCTATCACCACGTGCAACACCACTCACACCATTTTCCTCCACGGTAAAAATTAGTGAGTTACATAGTTACTTCATTTATACAATACACAGTGATAGACAATAAGCTTCTGCACAAACATAAAAAACGTGCTGTACAGTATAGTTACAGCTTAAATACACATACTTACTTCAGTTATCTGCATAACTCAAATACTAAATAATCACCAACAATAAATATTCTACACTGTATATATTCATTCATTTATTATAACATTTATTTACTACCAACGAATGTTACCATTTATACCTACATAAAATACGTGTTTCATACATACAACTATACATTATTACATCTACAAAGTAATAAAGAAAATATCCAATCACAGTTACTCAGTGAGCAATTAAAAGAACTGTATTAAACATTTATTAATTAAAGCTACCTAGTGGAAACAGACAAATTAAGTTACAAGGTAAACTAGAGAAAAAAAAATGGCCAACACAAATGCCGTTAGCAAGAGTGAACATCTTCAACACAATCGTGAAGACAATGATTTCCACACAGTGCTGACACACATATTACCCACGATAGGTACAGGTGAACAACAAGTCAGTGTGTATAGTTAATACTGTATATAGTGTATATATTTTTTATATAAAATAACAAAATATGGGACTATATAATATCATTTTCAGTAGTATCTGTGCAATATAAACTAGACTTTAAAAAGTATCTCAAGGAAATTAGTCAGCAATTATGCAACCATGAACAACATGGAAAAAAGCGTACACAAGCAAAGAGAAACAAACTATGGAAAATCAATACATACAAAAAAAAAAAAAAAAAAAAGGAAAGGAAAGAAAGAAAGAAAAGTAAGAAGGAAAAAAGAGAAATAAAGTAAGATCACATAACAAACAAATGAAAATAAGTGTAAATGTTACTATATATGCCAAAATACCACATAAACTACAAACAAAAAAGCAAATTGTTGTCTCCACATACAAGTGGCACGAAACATCATCACTATCATCGACCGCAGCATATGTTAGGACTGCAGTTATTACAATTATGTTACTCCATATTATAATTATGTACTTACAAACGATATGTAACAATTATGTAACGACAAACGATTGCATTATGTTACACTAACTACAATTATGTAACTACAAACGATATGTAACAATTATGTAACGACAAACGATTGCATTATGTTACACTAACTACAATTATGTACCTACAACCGATATGTAACGACAAACGATTGCATTATGTTACATTAACTACAATTATATAACTACAAACAATATGTAACAATTATGTAACGACAAAGGATTGCATTATGTTACACTAATTACAATTATGTACCTACAAACAATATGTAACAATTATGTAACGACAAACGATTGCATTATGTTACACTAACTACAATTATGTACCTGCAAACGATATGTAACAATTATGTAACGACAAAACAGTTGCATTAACAAGATGTAACTTTTATGTAACTTTAACTACAATTATAAGGCCAAGACACATATGTAATAGTTGCATTAACAAAATGTAACTACAATTATAAGGCCAACACAATTATGTAGTACCACAATGTTAGTACAATATTATAAGTCATACAATTATAGCACAATTCTGTATTACCAGTATCATCATACAAGTTAGGTGAATCACTATTTACTATATTATATGTATACAATATTCATACAATTTACTTTTACAGTATTATGTATTTCACTTAATTAGCTTATAAGTTCATTATAATGTGTATGTAGTATGTATCAATATGTAATAACTATTAAATGTCGATGGTACGCCATTTTTGCGCGGCTGAGCAATGTGGTAGGTCTCCATATTATAATTGCAAATCATAATAGATAGATAGATAAATAGATAGATAGAGAGACAGATAGAAGCAGGAAGTCAAATGATGAGAAGGTGTTGTGTCTGCGAGAATTGAGCAATGCTAAACATGCTTACACTGAGGAAAGCTGACGACAGCGGCCAGTAAGGAGATGATGCAGTTAGCTGTCAGCAGTCCTCTCGTGAACAAAGATCTAGTCCACCCCTGCTATACCAGAATTTAGGAAAGAGAGCTCAGACGGAGATTAGCCACCGAACAGGCTAGACAGAAGGAGACAAGCGACCCTAGAGAGAGGTCGAGACGGAGATTAGCCTTAGAACAGAGAGAGAGAGAGAGATAGCGAGACAGGGAGGTAGCTACCCAGGACTTATACTATTATACCTGTTTAATATTTCCAAGACAAATAAAAATAGTCCCATACTATTCTTTACCTCTCCCGTCACTACATGACATCTGGTGGGGAAACTACTACAAGATATAAAAGCCGCTCGACCACAAGTCTAAAATATACTTCTCTACAAGTAACTACAAAGTCTTTATGACAGTACTCCCCAGTCCCAACATTTTTGGACCTTTTTTTTTTTTCGGCTGAAACATCCGCTTTTGGTGAGAAACAACGAAAATTCTTAGAGAAATCGCTCACCTGAGGTTAAAATGCTCGATCCAGGTACGAGTTCCCCCTTACCTGACTGGGTTTTCTAACATGCTGGCACCAAAGAAAACGAGTTCTATGGGAGGGTAACTATTTTATCCACTCATAAACAGTACTTATTTATTTACTTGGTACGAATTTATATGTAGTACAAGAGTATATTGGTTTTCAAACAGTAATATAGGCATTATAAGCATTGTTTCACTCACTAACTCATCACTATTCATGACCTTTTTTTCCCACATTACCTGATCATCATTTCTGACTGTTTCTTCCTCTAATGCTCAGTAAACTTTGTCCTCCACATTGTCATCGACTGGGGAATCACTCTGGCCCTGAATGTCTTTATTGGCCAGGTCACTGGTAACAGGTGAATTGCCGAGACAATGGCGTGCAGGGGGGGGGGAGAGGTTATGCGGTGTAAGGCATTGTCCCTGCTTGGCATCTTGTAGAGGAATAGAGGAAGGTGTCCCATGTATACGTGCCAAAAATCACTCGCGAAATCACTCGCGAAAATTAGAAATTGTGCAAATTAGGGACCTTGCAATGTTGCTGCGTTAATTTACGTCTCCGGGATATGAGTGCACATCATGTGAGGACGTGAATTCACGTCTCCGGGATGCGGTGGGTTAAAGGGGCAGAACTGCACAGTACCTTCCCCACTCACAGCTCATTTGGTACTAAATAACCTGTCTGCTCTCTTGCTGGTATCAGGACCCACAGTTGCGAACTCATTGCTTTTGATGAGGAGCAGGGAAGCTATGACGCCTCCAAAAATGACGCCAATCGGTTGAAAACTTTTTTGCTGACGAAAGTTTTTATGCTTTAATGATGACAAAAGCGTCAAGATGTATGGGTGCAGCCACACCCCAATGACGACAAATGTGTCTTCATGTGCAGAGGGGTATATTTATATATATATATATATATATATATATATATATATATATATATATATATATATGTATATATATATATATATATATATATATATGGAGCCTCTGTAGTACAGTCATAGAGTGTGCGTTTTGCACACTGATGAGTGTGCGTTCGCTTCCCACCAGAGTTGTAAAAACTCTGGGAAGCATTTACCAAGTTTCTTGCTCCTTTGGTGGACACAAGAGGTGCTCTGGTTGAACCAGTGTCGCATACTAGTATGCTTGCACCCAATCGGCTTAAGGCAGGCCGATTACACTTTGTTCACAGACTACACACAGATCCAAAGCCACTACAATCACACTCACAAGCACTTCTCACCCTACATACAGTCTCTACCAGACAGCATAAGCCACTAGGTCGAGATACATTGGCTGTATTGTCCCTTCTTCTGTAGGGATAGGCCAGTCCTGTAGTGAACCTCAATGGCTTCTGCTGCTGCCAATATATATATATATATATATATATATATATATATATATATATATATATATATTTTGTGGTAGGTGGGGGCGCTCACCATCCACTTGCTCGATGTCGTGCTGCTCTTGGGTGTCTGCCCTTTCCTCTCCTCCCTTCTTTCCTTCCTTCCTCTTCTGTCTTTCTTTACTTCATTCTTTCCTCGTCCTTCTGCCAATGGGTGGCTTTACGCTCCCTCTTTTGTCTTTCTTTTCTTCATTCTTTCCTGTTCCTTCTGTCTATGGGTGACTCTACACTGAGTGACAAGCCAATTGGTTTTCTGTACACCAGGAAACCATTTACTACGCTGGGTGGTAACAATATAATCAAATTATGGCGCCTGGTGGTTTAGTGAGTAATTAAGGCACTCCAATCGGATTGAGCCTGTTTAAGTTTATATCCAAGGGATGGTTGGGGTTTATTGGTCACGTAATGCCACTCAGGGATGAGTGAAGCTGGTCACTTTCAACTTAACTGTCAGGACCAATTTGCCTAGCCCCAGCCTCTTACACTCCCCATTGGGCGACATAGGATTGGATGATGGATGGATGGATGATAATGGCAGTACCATTCCAGGAGGTGTCTGAGGAGTATGTGTGGAGTGACGCGTATGGATCGAGTGCGAAATGATGAAGTGCGAAGGAGAACTGGAGTTGTTCGGGAGATGGCTGGTAGAGTTGAGCAGAGGGTGTTGCGATGGTTTGGGCATATGGAGAGAATGGATAATGAGCGATTGGTGAAAAAGATAACTAGATCTGATGCGAGAGGTGTAAGGCTGAGAGGAAGACCACGAATAGGATGGATGGACAGTGTGAAGAGAGCACTGGATGCAAGAGGGATGTCTGTTGAGCAAGGAAGAGTGGCTGTGCATGACAGAAATAAATGGAGAGAAATTGTGAATGAATAAGTGATGACGCAACCCTGAGGGGATATTCTCCCGCATTTGGTCTGATCAGCTGGTCAGGTCAGGTGCGGGTAAGGGAATGGGTCTGTTATGATGTGGCAGGGGTAAACCAGCTCTGCTGTCGGGCCCTGCTGCAGATGTCACTGATTGCATTGCGCAGTTGACCCTTGTGCGGTGTGGTGCGGTGAGGATCTGTCCGTTCTCCCCTTTGGGGCTAAGATGCGAATGAATGTGTTTGAATGGATGAGTAATATATATATATATATATATATATATATATATATATATATATATATATCATCTACTTTTAATCTTATTTTCCTGTCAGTAAGATATGAAGAAATCAAAGGAACAAAAGACGTTAGTCCATAGCGGGGGAGTTTGAACAGCAGGGAACGGTGCCATACTTTGTCGAAAGCTTTAGAAATATCAAGAGCTACTGCATGAGTTTCTCCAGGTAAATCAAGTGATTGATGGTTGGTATGAGTTAGGAGATTGAGTATGTCAATGGTGGATCTTTCGTGGCGAAAACCATATTGTCTATCACTAATTAAGTTGTTGTATTCACGATGTTTAACAATGTGCTTATTAATTACAATTTCAAATACCATACCAAGAGAAGATGTGACAGCTATTGGTCTGTAATCAGAGGGGTCAGAGGAACCTCCTTTCTTCGGAATTGGGTGGATATTGGCTTCTTTCCAAGAATTTGGGAATAAAGAAGTGCTTATGCATAGTCTGAATAATTTAGCTAGAACAGAGGCAAGTTCAGGGGAACACTTTTTCAAAACAATTGGCGGAATTCCATCTGGGCCTGGAGCTTTGTTGGTAGGTAAATTGTCTAGGATGGATTTTACGTATCTTGTCTGTATTTTAAGTGTGACAATTTCAGGAGAGTCAAGTGACAATGTCCTGTCTCTTGGAGACCATGATGAGTTCGGTGTCGATGTTGATGTTGATGATGACCAAGGTGCCATTATTCTTAGACGGAAAAGGGATATTTGATAGACTGTGAACAGATTGTCTGTTATGAATGGTACATGAACTATTACCGATGCTGGTGTTAGAGTCACTCCTAAGTATGGATAATATAGAATAATATGCCTGTCCTGGAACAAAGGCTTCAAACCATGTTTATGTATGCCTTAACTGATTATTTGGCTATATCGTGAACTGGAAGTAGGTTAATGGTGATCTTGCCATTACCAGCATTTGTAATACCTTTCATCAAAGCTTGATAACGAGCTCTAGTGTTGTCTAACTGACGTATTATTATGTCAATATGTTCCATGGTCATTGAGAAGTATTGAAAAAGTGTCATGTTTCCTTCCATTTGGTTTATTTTGTCCACACTCTGGTGAGTTATACTTTCTGCCTTTCTGAGATTTTTCACAATCGTCATCATTGCTGCGTTTTGACTGAAATCTAGCTATTGTTGATATGTTAATACCTGAGCTATCTTATTAAATTTGTTGTTTATTTCTTGAAGATCTTCTTTTGTAGCCAATCCAAAAATACACCCTAGAACTGTACCACCCAGGTCGACCAATCCGTGCCTCTCAAGAGCATGTGTTTGTTCATGTCCCAAAGTGCCCCCCTTCCACGAGATGGGATATCTTGGATCATGATGAGCATGGTTGTTTTAGCTTGTTCTGACTTCCATTTTGCTAACTTCACGATTTCAGTCACTTCCTTTGTGTTATGAGCTTCTGAAACAGAACTTCTTACCATAGCTTCCAGTGTCCTCAGTGGCTTGGCAATGTTCTCCAATAATATCTGTAATTCTTATAAGATGTCCGAACTAATTTCAGTACTCATGATATCTTTCACAATTGCTGTCGAGGCCGCTGGGGTTATGATGCATCCTTGACTTACTATATGTTGAGGGTCTAAGTGAAATGATTCTCTTGCTATCTAGATGATTAT